>NC_081180.1:32688199-32988199 GCF_029867415.1 Vicia villosa | reverse complement strand
GTATTGTCGATACAAATATTTTTATCAAAATAGGGAAAAAATATTATTGATACAAATATTTTTATAAATTGCAAAAGGAGTATTTTTTATACAATTTTTTTTATTAACGGAAAAAATTTAATATTGATAAAAAATTATATAAATAAAAAAAGTGTTTTGTTGATATAAATATTTTTATAAATGGAAAAAAATATATTGTTATTACACATATTATTGATACAAATATTTTTATAATTGAAAAAAATGTGTTGATGATACAAATATTTTTATAAACAATAATTTATATATATTAAAAAAATGTGCGTATCCGTCCAGAACTCGTGCGAATGCATGAGTTTTTCTTACTGATTTGTTGAAATAAAATAACCAAAACAATCATAAAAATAAAGAAAATAGATAATAAAGAAGAGGGCAAAGTTATAACCAATCCAATAAGTTATAACTTCATTTCAACTCTTATAAAAAAACTTCATTTCAAAAAAAGAGAAATATCCCTTTAATAAAAAAAAAAACATTCTAGTTAAAAGACTATGCAAATCTTCATATTAAGTAGGGGTGTTCAAAACCA
This sequence comes from Vicia villosa, assembly GCF_029867415.1. Classification (NCBI taxonomy): domain Eukaryota; kingdom Viridiplantae; phylum Streptophyta; class Magnoliopsida; order Fabales; family Fabaceae; genus Vicia; species Vicia villosa. Next base: position 32,987,631 of record NC_081180.1, on the reverse strand, counting down.
AACCAACCAAATATAAAACCGCAAACCAAACCAAACCAAACTAAACTGAAACTGAAAAAAATCGCATTTGATTCGGATTTGTTTGGGTCATCTTTTAACAAAACTGCACGGTTCAGTTCGGTTTGCAGTTTGTATTTTATAAACCCAACCAAACCGAATCAAACCGCATTATGTTACAACCTAACTTTTACTTAACTCATATCCAACCCAAACTTAAACCTATTATACCTTAGCCTTATGATTATGAATAATTTTCTCATCCTTACACATATCATTTCAGTCCCGATCTTCTCAAATCTTTAATAGCATTATTGCGTCTTCTTTGCCACATACATCTTCCCTTTTCTTCTATAATCTCTACTCTCTTATATTATTTCTTTTTCACCTTCTCATTTTTATGCAAATGTTCCTTATTTTAGTTTAGTTATTATCACACATTTTCTTCTCTAATCTCTCAACTCTTTTGTTTTTTCTTTTTCATTTTCACTAATCTCTCGTCTCTTCTATTTTTTTTCATTATAATAATTTTTATATTATTTTATGCTATTATTTTATGTTTATTATTCCATTTTTGTCTAATTTAATTTTTACATATTAAATGGAGAGTTGTTGTCAAAATATGACGAGTTTTGTTGTTATATGATAGTGTATGAATGTTGTAAACTCGGTTTTTTGCGAACTGACTCCTTGCTCTTTTTCTTTTTTTTGATTTTTATATTTTTTTTGCAAGAGTCGCCACCGACTTTTATTTTATCCAACATTTAGGAAAGGCATAAAAGAACAGGAAAGACCTTTTGACAGATTTTGGGTTCGGGGGGTTGGTTATACAAAGGGAAGGTTTTAAGCACCCTTTGTATCCATGGTTATCCATGGGCTCTTAGTTTTTCTTAGATCACTTTTGCTCTTGTTTGATTTTTAAAATAAGCTCGGCAAGACATTAAGCCTTGTGCCTACATACCTCCTCGGTGCAATGGAGAAGTCAGAGCTAATGTAGTTCCGCTTAAAAGGGAAAATGGTTTTTTTTTTTAAAAAAAGGAATAAACACTTTATCGTCGTCAGAGAGAAATACTCAGCCATTGATCTTGATCATGAGAACAAATAGATTCTTTGCATCACAAATGAAAGAAGGGCTCCAACTCGGATGAAAATCAACGAGTATGACACTATCTCTTTCACGTGGAAAAGATTCCATTATATCAATCAATCTCAAAATCGTGGGGTATCATAACTCACTACAACATTTAATCGTGTCTAAACTTTGAAAGAAAAGCCACTAAAGGCAAAAGGTATTTTATAAGAAAAGATTTTTAAAAGAGGTTTTACAAACATAAGAAGATTTTGGAAAAAAGGGAGAAGATTTTGAAAATTTAAGAAGTGGGAAGAGATGAAGAGGCTATCCTAGTGCTTAAAATAAAAGTTTAAGGAGAGAATGATCTGACCAAAATAAGAAACCAACAGTTGACCGACGCATTACCACTTGGGGATCCAGATGAACTTATTATCTTTAGCACCACTTTGCATTAATCACATTAAAATTCTGATGAAAATCGGGCAGAGTAACGGCTGTTTTCGGGTAAAATCCTTATCTCAATGCCTCGGAATTAACCATCAAGGACTTTCAAGGAAATACCTGCATACACAAACAAACAACAATCAAATGCCAGACAGAACAACCACAGAGTAATAACATAATAAGGGTCCAGAGGCACTAAATCCATAAGTCCGAATCTCCAAAATGCTAGGGATAGTAACCAGTAGTCCAAGAGGGAACCTTAAGCGTTTTTTAGATTTTTGTTGTTTATTAGTGTTTTAGCATAAAAGTAAAGTATGGTCCAAGTGGACAAAAAGAAAATAGCGGAAACATAAACATAGCGTCCAAATGGACAAAGAGAAAATAGCGGAATATAAACGTCCAAATGGACAAAGAGAAAATAGCGGAAACATAAATAATATGTCCAAGTGGACAAAGAAAAATAGCAGAAATATAAATAATACGTCCAAATGGACAAAGAAAAAATAGCAGAAATATAAATAATATGTCCAAATGGACAAAGAAAAAATAGCAGAAATATAAATAATATGTCCAAGTGGACAAAGAAAACATAACAGAAACATAAATAATATGTCCAAATGGACAAAGAAAAAATAGCAGAAATATAAATAATATGTCCAAATGGACAAAGGAAAAATAGCATAAACATAAATATGATGAATGATAAAATAAAGTATAAAGCAAGAAATATAAAGAACAATATAATAAAATGCGGAATTTAAAGTTAATTGTTAGTATGTTAGCACGTGAATCATCTTGAAGCTAGTCAAGTATATTCACGATGTTAGTGAAGATCGATGGTGAGTGAATGATGATCTCGGATTTAAAATTAATGAAAATTTATCAGAAGCTTGATAGAATCATAGCGACTACACGATAAATTTCCAAAAGTCTTAAAACAACTGCATACAATCTCTGCCATATTTGATCTTTTATTCTGATTCGGGACAAAGGAAAAAGATAAGAAACAATATCAAATAATATACAAAAATAAATATAAAACAAATTAAACTTAATTCATTCTTTTTGTGATTTTTTTTTGGAATTGATTTTAAGTTAATTAACAAGCTAATTAAACAAATAATTATACAAATAATTAAACTTAACAAGAAAAATATTATTTTATATGTCAAAAATTAGATTATAAAAAATATAAACCTAAATCTAAAAGGAAAATATTTTTGGAGTTTTTTGATTGGTTAAAAATAATTAAAAAAAAGCAATATTTACATAATTACTAATTAATTAAGCAATATAAATTAATTATGAAAAGAAATAAAATATTTTTATGTTAAAAATTAAATAAACATTTTATCAACTTAAAACTAAAATTAAAACATTTTTTTTTGAGAAATTGAAAATATGCATAAATATGGAGTTTTTAATTCATGAACTCCTAACACTACTACATATTAAAAATTACATTGTACTTACTCTATGATGTTCCAAGAGTGGAATAGAGTGATTGAAATTGATGGAAAGTGGCTATTTGAATGAGCCTTGATTTTTACAAGTTTCTTGAAACTTTTGAAAAATATAAAACTTATGCTATGCTTTTGGAGTGTGTTGTTATTCTTCTCTTGTTCCTCCTCCTCTTTTTTCTCCCCCTTGAATGAAGAAAATGAAGTTCTATTTATAGGCAAAGAGTTTGATCTTGGAAGCCTTGCAAGTGGAAATTGTCATGATTGATTTTGTGGAAAAAATATGATAATGGAATATTTTCAATGAGTGTATTTCTTAACCATGGTTAAAACACTCAAGTATTATTCTCTTCAATCTTGCAATAATATATTTAAACATCTTGAATTGGTCTTGATTGGCAACCATAAGCATCTTTGATAATATCTTTGAATTATCTCACTTTAATTAAACTTTAAATGAATAAAATTTAATTAAAATGAAATAAAAATGTCATGAATCATGGATGGGTCGTGGATGCCCTTTAAACATATGAGAATCAAGATTGAATCACAAAATAATTGGCCTTTTTGAAAAAAAAATCAAATTTTGGTCATTACTTGTTTCATGCATTTTTCCAAAAAAGGTCAACTTCATCAAGGCATATCTCCCTCAATTTTGATCCTATGAAAGTGTTCTTTAACTTTTTGGAAAGCCCAAGATGTCCTCTACAAGCCACTTTGGAAGCGTTTTTGCATTTGGAGAAGTTATCTTGATGATATGGGCTTTGACAAAAAACTGCTTTTTGTTGACTTTGAAAATGACCTGTAATGTTTTGGCTTATATCTCTTAGGCGGAAGCATTTCTTGACCTTGGTCCCAACATCAAAGTTGTAGAGAATTGAATTTCCTTGAGAATGATCTTTGGTTGGAATTTTTATGATAAATTATGAGAGAGTTATGGTCGGTCAAAGTTCAGTTGACTTTTAGGTAAAAAACTCTAATTTTGCAATTTTGAGTTTTGTCGATTTCTGAACTTTTCTTGATGAATTATGATCAACCATTGATCACATGATGAATCTTTTTACAAAATATGGATGTTGACCAAAAATTGCATTTTTGACTGTCTGTTGACTTTTTGGTCAAACTGGTCGTCTGTTGACTGTTTGAGCTGTTGACTGTGCGTCCGAGCGAATCGAAGTTTGAAAATTTGTCTGGTGGTACTTTGAGACGTATGTAGATCCATGAAATCCATTTGAGGTCTCAAAAACTCGTTCTCCTGAAAAAATAAAAAAACCTAGTTAGGGACTGTTTGTGTAGGAGACAGTTAGGCGTACCTGATTTTTGTGCAGTGTTGAGTCTCTGTTGACCACGTGATTATCAGAAGACTTCTAGAACAAAATCTTGGAAATTTGAAGTGCGAAAAATTGATTTGACTGATGGTACAAACACGGAGAATTGCGCTGATAGCGGCTTTGACTGGTAACTAGCTGTCCGGGTATTAATGTAACAGTTAAAGTGAAAATTCAACAGTTAAAGTTAATTTTTTCTTTTTTTGTTTTTGTTGTGTTAATGGTGAAAAATTTATTTACCTGAGCTGTTAGAAAAACACAAACATAATAAATAAATAAAATATACTGTACGCGAACGAAAATACCGATAATAACCTTGAAAAAAAAATATTTAATGCACAGAAAAATAAATATTTAACACACATAATATTATCTTGATAATTAAACTACCGTACGACAGATAGTACAACATTTAATACTAACAGTACAAATATTACATAATATAATGAACAGTACGACAAATAAAATAAACGGTACACTATTTGAAAGCGACAAATACAACAAACTTTAAAAATGACGATTAATAATCCATGCTATGAACAACAGAAAATAGATGATCGGAAGTGTAACCATCGCAGGTCCGCATTTTTCAGGACTATGCAGACAGAAGAAGGACATGATCACCGTAAAAATAGTGATGACTATAAGAAAAAGTGTATCCATCCACTTTGCCATTTTTGCCGAGGAAGAAGAGAAAATAATTATGAGATAGAAGTTTGAGAAATTTGGGAGATGAGTGAAATTTGATGTGAGAATTTATGGAAAAAATGAGGAGTATTTATAGAGTGAAAAGAGAGAGATAGAGACGTTGGGAGTGGAGTGTACCGTTTGAATAGTAGTAGGATTTGAAAAAAAAAAGTATGGTAGGTTTTGAAAAGAAAAAGGGTATAGAATAAAGCTAGGATTTGATTTTGAAAAAAAAGATTTGAAAAGAAAGAAAGAGATTTTGAAAAAAATAATATAGTATAAAAATAAAAATTAGTGGGAAATAAAACCAATAATAATTTAATTGTTACCAGTATAATCTGAAACCCGGACTCCGCGCCTGCAAATTTTAATTCTGCACGAACTGCGTCAGCATTATTTATCTGAAAATAAATCTCAAATAAACAGTGTATGAAGTGATAAACAGTATTTGGCGTTTATGAAAGGATAAATTTAACAGCGAACCAAAATACTGTATAAAAAAATTCTAAAAATTGAGTATTCATAAAATCAGGATATTTATGAAATAAAAATCCAAGATTGTATAAAAATCCAAATTTTTAGACAGAAGTCTGTTGACTTCTTTTTTTGAAAAAAGAACGAGGGCGAATTTTGGGGTATAACAATAATGATCATAACACTTAGAAAATGATGGGATCTCAGAGGTAAAAAATTGGGGTGCAACAGATGCCCCTATTTAAGTTTCTTCTATCCGGAGACACGATGATTGTAAATCTTCGTTTTAACGTGATGGAAGAGACTTAAATATATAAAAAAACACAATTTTTGAACCTGAGATGCAATGTAATGCTTATGATTATGAATGCATATGATTTCCACGAGATGGAAACAGGACACCAATGGGGAGAAGTAAACAGACTCCGCTAGGGAAAAGGTATACGTCATCTAGGAATAGAATCAGACTTCACACAAGAAAGAAACAGTTGACAAAAGCTTTCAAGATAAAACATGATTGAACTTTGAGAAGAGAATATCTGAGGCATACATGAATGTGGCTACATAAAATGAATATCAAGGTAAAACATGATTGGACAACATCAAATGACAATCAAGGTAAAACATGATTGGGTAACATCAAATGACAATCAAGGTAAAACATGATTGGGCAACATCGAATGACAATCAAGGTAAAACATGATCACAGGTCCATCAAGGTAAAACATGATTGGATGTCATTAAGGATAATCAAGGTAAAACATGATTGGATAATCATCAAATGACAATCAAGGTAAAACATGATTGAAAAATACCAAATGACAATCAAGGTAAAACATGATTAGAGAATACCAAGTGACAATCAAGGTAAAACATGATTAGAGAACACCAAGGTCAATCATGGTAAAACATGATTTGAACTTTAAGAAGAAAATATCAAAAGCGTTTTAAGATAAACCATGAATGCAGCAGCATCAAACGACAATCAAGATAAAACATGATTGAACTCAGATATTCAAGAGTGACTTTGAATGAGGTAATAACACTTTATTGGGAATTGGGACATCCATATAAGCTTTGAATAAAAGGTGACAAAGTTCTGAAAAATTGTCAGAACAAACAAGACATATCATGAAGAATATCAGATAGATACAGACAAAACGAATCAAAAGGATAAATTTGTTTTGGTAGGTGCCAAGTAAGTTGGACTTTGATCTCAAGGTAAGATGTTGACAACAACAGGACCTTAGAAGAATGTAAATGAGCATGATTTTGTTTTTATGCATGATGTTAAAGTTTTCTAAGCATGATGAATGCTCAATGCAATGTAGTTATTCATGACGACTGGGATTGACTCTTTTGTGAGGCAAGATTGGAGCTTTGATTCCTCAACACAGGAACTCTAAAAAAAATCCGCTTGGAAAGAAGATGCATGAACAAACTTCTTGTCACACTGATAACTGTATCAAACAAATGATCCTTTGAGAATAACTGATAAACTAGGCTTGAGTATTGCTGAAGAAGATTGCCCCTGATTGAATAATTGTTGCAAGTTAACTGATCATGGCTTCAGTTGAACTATGTTGGGGATGAACTGATCACGGATTCAACTCTTGAAATGAATGTTGGGAAGACTTGCTGTAATACGGTGAACTGACTTTTATAATTGAAATGTCGCGGTTAAGCATGAGTCGCCACCGACTTTTATTTTATCCAATTTTAGGAAAGGCTAAAAGAACAGGAAAAGACCTTTTAAAAGATTTTGAGTTCGGGGGGTAAGTTATGCAAAGGGAAGGTGTAAAGCACCCTTTGCATCCATGGTTATCCATGGGCTCTTAATTGCTTAGCTCACTTTTTAAAACGTTTGAATTGTTTGAAAAGATTTTTGAAAGAAGAACTTTAGCTTGTAAATAAGCGTAGTCTTTTTGAATTTGATTTGAAAAGAGTGGGAAAAAGAATTTTGAATTCTAGAGCAAGCAATTAATAGCAACTACCCTAAGTTTAAAAGTTTTGTTCTTTTAGTCTTTCAGGTGAAAGGATCTATCCATGCCATAAGAGGGCAGGAAGTCTTTCAATTGGATGTGATCGGGTCATCGAAAATATCGTTCGCCATAAAACTGTCCCTACCATAAAGAGGGCAGGTAGTCTAAGGGAAGGATATAATAGTCATTAATCTTTTTAGGCATCATGCGAGGATACCTTAGCAATAAGACAATCATCTTTATTTTTCCGAGGCAACATCGAGGGACTAGATGATTTTTATTCTTTAAGGCAACCTTGCTTTAGGTATCCTCGGAATCGAGGGACTTTGACTATTTAGCATAATTAGAGGCAACAGATTTATAAGGCAACAGGCAACAAGAGAGGTTACCCTAAAGGTGAGTGTGTGCACCAATCACGTGGTCAACTTCAATGACATTTATCGTATAAGTTAGTGATCTAGGTTCAGTTAATAATCTTGCACTCCCTATTTTACTAACCACGCAATTTAAAATTGCAGAAATTAAAGGCAGAAAAATAAAAGCTCCTACGCTATTACAATAAACACCTGCGGGGATGGGGGAAATTAAAAGACAACATAAAAAAAAGGGAAAAATTAATTTCCACATCTTCTTTGCCTTGATATTCTCTGAATCTTTGATTGACTCTGATCATCTGAGAAAATAATTGAAAATAAATAGCAGTGAGTGTAGGAGAGATTCATCGACATTTGAAAATAAATCCTAACTTATATTACAAGGCAAAATAAAAATCAAAATAATATTTAAACAAAAAAAGAGCCAGAAACTTAGCTTTTTGATTGAAGGCGCATAATCGGAGAATATTGATTAATCCTGAAAATTTGAACAAAGCAAGAAAAAGGTTAGTGCATTGATTGATCTAAACCCTAATAGTTTACAAACCCTAAAGGGTTTGTTAAGAAAACTTATTGCGACCTACAAGGTTTGTAAGGCTAAAAGATGCATTAGTGGATAATGCCTACCAATCCTAAGACTTATAAATAAATCGAGGTTAACCAACCAAAAAAATTCAATTGATTAAAAACACATGCAAAAATAATAATTTTTAGGGTTTAAAAACAATTAATAAAATTATGGAAAAATCGAGTTTTCGAAAAATAAATAAAATAAATAATCACATAAAAAATATTAATTTTATTAAACATTAAAAGGGATTTAGAAAAAACATTAAAAAGAAAAAAGAGGAAAACAAAAACAAAAGCTATGTAATTAGAAATTAATAAAAAATAAAAAGTGACTTAGCTCTGGATCTTGTGTTGCTGGTCTATGATGGTCTATGGTGCGCACGTAGTCCCTAGGACGTTGGATCAGATTGTGTATCAAGCCAGTGGCTGGGATCTGAGGGGACATTGTAGCCTCGCGTGAAGACGCTGCACTGGATCTATGGACAACTTAATTCAAAATGAATGATGAAAATAACCTGGCCAAGCCAGGGTTCGAACACGCATTCCCAGGGGTAAATAATTGCTTCTTCTTGCCAACTATGCTGGACGTTCAAGTTGTTAGTGGGATGATCAAAAAGATATATATATAAAAACCAAATTAATGAAAGGGAGAATCAAACAGTCAACATTGGGGCCCACAGATTTTAAGTGGGACGAATCAAATAGGAGGGAATTGCCACGCATGCGTTTTGCCATTTGAAACTACCAATCATATTCCAGGGTTTGGACACGTCGACGGTCATCCCCTTTGGGAAACCCTGGTTCTTCTGATGAGCCACCGCGGACGGTGGTTTCCACCCTCTTCTCCGGCGACACCTGCATAAGTCACGTCGAAACAGAAAAAAGATACACCTATCCCACGTAAAAAGGGCTCAGGAATTTGAATACGGGCTCGGAATTTCGAATAGATCCCTGGTTCATGTAATCCGAAGGCTTTTCATACCTCGACGGCAACAATGGCAATAGGCGATTCTTGCGTGAAGTCCCACATGTAATGGCCCAGAATAGTGCTAAACTAACAATATAACTCAACACAAAAGTCACATGGCACGGAAAGTGAACACATTAAGAGATTTGGAAATCAAAGAATCATACCTTGTTGGTGATCGCGAGAATACGCATCCCAGGGGTTCAATCTTTTGGAGAAGGACCTGATCTTGCTATTGGGATCCTCAGGAGGCTGGTGATGGCCTTAGCTTGATCTGAAAGCAGCCATATAGAGAGATTTTGTATGCCCTAGTTTGTGAATGTTCTTTGCAACTTTGAACCCTCGTTTTTTGCTCTCTAATCCTATTTTTTCCGTCCCCTTTTTTCAGAATAGATCCAAGTACTTATAAGGTTTGGATTAGGTCAGTAACAATGCACCAAATCTCTACAAATTATTTGATTGAAATTTGATTTGAATCTTTCTAAAATTAGCTCAACTTTAATCATATCTCTCCAATATCTCCTTCCATGATTTTGGCTCATATAATTGACATATTGGATAGTTGAAATTGATTATAAGATCAAATATTTGATTTAGAACAATTTATTTTGTATTTTAATTAATTTATTAATATTTAATTGAATAAATCTTCAAGTAAATAAAAATAAATATCATAAAATAAAATAAATGGTCTAAGAGTCTTCATATGGCCCATGGACGCGTTGTAACTTCATATCTTAAGCCCATTGGTTCCGTGATTTTCCTTTGAATGACCCAAACCCTAGTTCAGAGCCTTGTATAGGAGAATTTGTATAGGAGCTTTGTCTTTTGATTTAATTTTGTGTATGGAAAATGGCATGGGCAAATTTTGGGGTATGACAGCTGCCCCTGTTCAATTATCTTAAACCTGAAGATGTAGAGTGGTTTGTATGCCAGTCGGTATCTGAAGGTGGAAGGTGATTGAACACTAGAATACCAAGAAATTTGCCCTAGTTGAAGTAGGGACTTTTGTCGGAGATGGGCTTGTGGATGCCATCTGGTAGTTGAAGTTTGAGAAATGTCGTTTACGCGTTGATCGTGTCATTACCGTTCGTAGTAAATGAATTAGATCTTTTGGAGAGATAATCGTGTCTACATCGTTCGTGATGATAGAATTAGACTCTCTTGTCGTGTCAGTACCGTTCGTAGTAACTGAATTAGACCGTGGACGTCAGTGATCGTGTCTACACCGTTCGTGATGATAGAATTAGACCTCTGAAATTTGATCGTGTCAGTACCGTTCGTAGTATCTGAATTAGATCTTTTGTCGTGTCAGTACCGTTCGTAGTAGCTGAATTAGACTGAGAAGGTCAGTGATCGTGTCTACACCGTTCGTGATGGTAGAATTAGATCTCTGAGAGTTGATCGTGTCAGTACCATTCGTAGTAGCTGAATTAGATCTTGGAAATGATCGTGTCAGTACCGTTCGTGGTGACCGAATTAGATCTTGGAAATGATCGTGTCATTACCGTTCGTGATAGATGAATTAGATCTTGGAAATGATCGTGTCAGTACCGTTCGTGGTGACCGAATTAGATCTTGGAAATGATCGTGTCAGTACCGTTCGTGGTGACCGAATTAGATCTTGGAAAGTTGGAGTTTTCGTTCGTTTGTTTGTACCTGTATTCTGAAAAAGGGTAAGTTTAATCTTTATGCAATGTCATGATGCATGTAATGCGTTTATGTGACGGGATTCTCAAAATAAATGAGAAACTTTGTATGTTTATGGATGAATTTATTGCGAGGTAATGTAATGTATGAATGTGTTTATGTCATATGATATGTGAGTATGATTCATGTTGTCTTGATTGAGAAAATAAGTCTCTGTGTCCTTGTGATTTTGATGTCTGATCTTGTTTTGAAGATGCTCAGCTGGGGGTTTATGATTTCTGCTTGGGGATGATCAGTAACTTGATATACCCTGACTGGGGAGAAAGATATTAGTAAGCCATGTTGGAAAAGAACCAAGTGTCGGAGAACATGCAGCGTTGAAGGTGTAAACTCTGTTGGGGAGCCATGTCTCTGTAGGGACCGGAGTATTTGAAGATATCTTCTTGGTGATTACTCTGTGGGGATATGATCTTGCACAATCAGCTTTGTAGGGAGACATGGGTGTCTTGGATATTGCCCCCAGTATTATAGCAATTACCATTCCTGGATTTGTATTGATCAGGACACCCCCAATAAATACTGATCGAAGTGTCAAACTGGACTTGCATAGGTTTGCCCCTGCTAGTAGGAGCTTGGAAAGATTCGCCTCGCGAGGACTTTATGAGATGTGTACTCTGGGCGTCATGCCCCTCGTAATCATAGGCCCATGACAATGCCCCATGTTGATTGGAAATAGATTCAGATTTACTTGGATGCATGCCCCTGATTATTTTTGGCATCCTTGAGAGATTCTCGGAATCTTGACTTGATTGCCCCTGATTGATTGAGCGAACGTACCATTCCCCTTGTATACGTAGGAGACGTTGCTTCTCGGAGTAATCTTGTCTATCGGGATGACTTCCAGTCATTAGTTATACCCTGTGCAAGTTCTTTCTGATGCTAACATTTGAAATTATGTAGCAGAATATGTTTAATAATGAATTCATGAGATGCAATGCATACGTCTGTCTTGAGTTTTTGAAAAAGCATTAAGACAAGAGATGTAAAAGTGTGATGTTCGTAAAAAAACATGATATTTGTAACAACGTGATGTTTGTAAAAACAGGATATCAACTTAACATTTGTAGTAAACCTTAAGGAGTCGGGATACCTTTGTGGTGGCAGTATGCTTTCGAACTAACCATGCTTCAGTTAGGACTTTCAAGGGTTGTAACGTGGCTTGGTTCGCGGTTTAAGAAACAAAGGATAATGGCTCAAAGTTTATTTGTACCCACCCCTCTTCGTGATGATCTTCAGTCCTAAGCTCAGTTAATTCAACTTATGCATTCAGGTTCCAAGAGACTTTGGATTTGTACCTTTGATAATGATGATGGTTCACAAGCAAAGAGAACTTTTGAGATGGCAGTCACTTCTTCCTTTTGGTAGTCATAACATCGTGTTGTTCAGGAATTTATTGACTTCTTTTTTCATCTTTTTGATATCCCTAATGTCATACCCCAAATTTGTCCTACCCTTAACTTCTAACTGGCTTTAGCTTCGCATTCCATCTGCATACCTTCATTAGGGCATTTGCATGGCCTTGCATCCATTCATTAAATAAAACACCTAAAGGCATGGGATCAAGGATTTTGAAAGCTTAGGGCTTCCTAATCATGTTGAGGTGTGCATGTCAGTTAAATTTTTATTCTTTTGGTTCTTCAAGCAATGAGGAATGGGATAGGGTTTATTTCCCTATAGTTGAGCAACAAGGGTTTTCATCCGTTGTGTTTGAACTTGGCGTGGCTTTCAACTGAAGGTTCATCAGGCTAGGGTATTATCTCAAGGCATTTTGGACGTCCTTCCATCCTCTCAATTCATCTTTTTCATCTTTTTCATTGTAAGGTGTTGTTCTACGCTTCGATTCGCATCCTCTATAAGGATTCATTCTGTGCACTATTATTGAGGTGGGCTGAAGTGCAAAGGCATGGCAAGTATGGAATATCATAGAACTATTTGAGTATGTTCAAAATCTACTCGAGGATTCAACCTTAAATCAATATTGAGAGTTTCATCCAAGATTCATCACGCATTATTCTTTTTATCCAAGAGTGAGTCATCCAATTTGCAAAATGAATCGGAAACTAATTTGAAGTATGGAAAAAGAAGTTCAATAAAAAAAAGAGACATTCACTTTGGTTTTCAAATCTCTGTTATTATTTTCCAATTCCACAAAGTCTGATACCATTACATCATTACATAATCAGAATATAAAAAGATACAAGAAAGAACATATGTGGTATCCAAAGCCAAATTACAAAGAGGAAGACTAAAGCTTCACGTAGCTTCACATTTCTTCCATAGACACAAAAGGCAGAAGAACACATCACGATTCGTCCAAAACTTTAAAGGCATACTTCAAATCAGAATCCACCTTGCATCACACCAAATTGCAGCCTTGAGAATAAAAGAAAAATACAGAAACAGTTGCACAGAATAATCGTAAGCATCAACGACAAAGAACCACCGCCTGCCTAGTTCTACACCAGAAAAGTCCATCACCAAGATAAAACCGTAGCCCGTACTTCAAACCGGGTCAGCTGCATCAAAACACACTTAAACAAAACCGGTTAAAACCGAACCTGCAAGTGAAAGCCAAGGTAATAAGTAATCGGTTCAGCCCAACATAAACAATTCAAAACAGCGGCAAACACCTCACAAGCACACATACTACTACAAAAAAACGGGATATGCAAGACTTCTTCAAGTTAAAAGCTAAATCAATAACAGTCCAGTACCATAATATTCAGTCCACATACACTAGGTCCAAACCTGCAGCATGTTGTAAAAAAAAACAACACAATCCAAACATTTCCCATTTAACAGAATCCCCATTTATAACTAACCTTCTCTTCACTAATTTCAAACAATTCATAACCAAACAGAATAACCAACTTCAGAACAGATTGAAAACCAATTTGTAACAGAATTTTCATACAACTTCTAGCTATCCTTCTAACTAACCTAACTGTCAGCTTCAGAAATATCTAAACAGAAAAAAAAAACATCTCTAACAGATTTGCAACCAACTCCTAACCTCCATAACTGCTTCAATCCCTACCCTCCATTCCATAACAGATTCTCATCAATCTAAGGGCTCTAATCCTCTCACTCTCATTCAATTCATAACAAACTTTCTAACAGCTATAACAGAAAGAACTGAAAATCAGAAGAAAACTCACCTATATAACAGAGCTCTCTCTCCATTCTTTGAGGATCTTCACTCTTCTCTTCACCATTCTTCACGTTCTTCAGTTTCCACACAATCCTCTCTCCATTCATTCCTTACAACAGAATTCACCATCTTCATCTTCATTCAACCTTCTCCATTCACAATCTCTCTGAACTCTCTCTGCTACACATTTTTCATTCATCTTCAAACCTCTTCCTCAATCACTATCTCACTTTCTCCACAATCACCATTCTCCTGATTCGTTCAACTTCAACCATCCAATTCACGCTTCGATCTCCATCGATAAACCATCACCGAATCCACTGCAAACTCATCAAGAACGCAGCATCTTCGTCATCTATCATCACCTTCGACTCGGCATCATCACATACAGTAACGCCTCATCACTGTGACCAGAAATTGAAAAGAAGAATTGAGAGGAGAAAATCAGAACGAAAGATTGAAACTGAATTGACAAAAAGAGAAGAACTGAGGATCTAACAACCTGTAATAATCTTCATCTTCGATCTCAGTTCATCATCATCTCCCCGTGCTCTCCTCCCGAATCTCTCCCTCCGAATCAGGTTTCTACATCATTGAACTTCAACTCCGATCAAATTCAGCAATATCAATCAATCTTCATCTTTCTCTCTTCATCTGCAACGACCTCACTGTATCAACAACATCACGTAGAGGTCTTCGTCAAAACAAAACGGTTTGAATCGGAGACGAGAGAGGCAAGGGCGGAGAGGGAGTGAGAGTGTTGAATCGGAGAAGAGTGGAGAGAATCATCGCCGTTGCGTTGATCGGAGAAGAAAGGGTGAGCCGTGCGCCGTTTTCTGATGAGAGGAGAGAATGAAGCTGAGAGACGAGGTCGTTTTGCTTATGTGGTTCACGGTGGCGAATCGGAGGAGTTCATTGCCGGTAGTTTCTCGGAGAGATTGACGCCGCCGTTCGCAAAGGGAAGGTGATGAACGAAAAAGCTCAAGGGTCATAAACGAGTAAATCCCTAATCCCTTTCTCTTTAATTTTATTTTCTTTATTTATTTTAATTTAATATGATAATTGAACAAAAAGCTGAATAAAAATAAATCTGGATCCAAACTCCCTGGGCCTTCACCAAATTCGCTATCCACCCCCTACGAGTCCCGTTACACCCTTCTTTTCCTTTTCTTGCAAACAGAATCTGTAACAAAGATGCCATTGGGCCATAACCATGGGCCCTGCGCCCAGGTTACCTGATACACCATATCTTCAGTTTTCACCCCCTAAACCCACACTTAGTTGATAGGTTTTAGATTTTTTACATAGTTTTTTTCTATTATTTTTAGATAATAAAAACATGATAAAATTCACTTACTTTTGTTAGATTTTAGGGAGTAAAATGAAATATAAAAATCAATTTTATTTGTTAGTTTTCTTTTGATAAAAGAATAAATAGTCACCATTAAAATTTGTTAGATTTTTAGGCGATTGTTGATACTAAAGCCTCATAAAAAATAGTAACATTTTTAGTTCATTTTTGCACTATGTTCTTGACTTGTCACTATATGCTTGTATGCCAATTTTTGTATCATTGTGTTTCTCAAATTTTTTGCTTCTATTGTGACTTTAATTTGCATGCTTTTTACTCCTAACCTTAGGTAGAAACCATGACAATTAGGCTAATACTTAGGCTAGTCTCCCCCATTTCATTCTTTTTCTTTTACAACATTAAAACATCTAAAAATATTCAAAATAAAATCCCTTTAAAAAATACAAAGAAAATACTTAAGACACTAATAATCAAAGTGAAAATCTTAAAAAGGGAATGGAAGCTTGAACATCCCTTGCTTTAGGGAATGTTCGAGTGCTTGGATCTCCCTTGCTTTAGGGAACCATTTGAGCGTAAGTTCCCACTTCTAAAAATCACAAACCATAGAGTAACTCGAGTTTCCCTTGCTTTAGGGATTTCCTCGAAACACTCAAACTCTCTCTCTTTCTCTCCTTTCTTAAGGGCATTGTTATCTCCGCTCTATTGCATCCTAGGTCGATCCCTTATGCAAGAGCGCGAGCGTTAACTCCGCCCAACTAAAAAACACAAAAACAAACAAAACTATGGAGCCGAACTACGGCGCTCTGATTCCTGAAAGGGATACGTAGGCATCAAGTCGCGGGGCTTGAACGAGCACATTTGTAAATATTTCCTTCTTTTCCCCGTGTTTCTTTTGCATTCATTCGCATATAGACATAGACATAGTATACACCCTTTAGATAGAAACAAACATAGGTGGATACCATCGAGTACGATGGGCGCGAGGGGTGCTAATACCTTCCCCTCGCGTAACCGACTCCCGTACCTTGATTCTCTGGTCGCAAGACCCTGTTCCTTCCTTTTCCTAGGTTTTCTGATATTCCTTTCCCTTATGGGATAAATATATTGGTGGCGACTCTGTTCATTTTTCGCGAGCGTGCGACAGCTGGCGACTCTGCTGGGGATTACCTAAGCAAGTCGATCCTAGCCTTTGTTTGTTTTATTTTATTGGGTGTTTATTTGTTTTATGTCTATATCTCGTATATATGTTTGCATGTTTATTTTCTGCTTGCATATCATGTTTATTTCTGCTTGCACATCATGCATATGGATTATATTTTGTGTTCCTTGGGGTCTTCTGTTCTGTTTTGCAGGTGGGGGGTTTTGTGAGGTAAAAGGCCCACTACCCAGGCCAAGTGACACATAGGATTAGCGTGGATGCTCATGTTGACTCCCGTGGCCCTTGCTACGATCGAGTTCAACATGGGGTACCACAACTGGGCGAGGTTCTTTCATGGAACACTGTGTCTGGCACCCTTGCTGCCTCAAACACTTTGTACCCCATGGGAACTGTAGACCCTAGTGACTATTAGGGACCACTTGTCCGTGTCTAGACTTCATACCCGTGAGATTGGGGTGGGACAGGAAACCTTGACTCCTACATACCTTTGGCTCTTCATATTTGAGGTCGGACCTTTATTTGGTCTGTTCTCATGGTGCTTGATATTCTGGTATTCAAAAAGGCGTCGAACCTTTGATCCTGTGACACTTGGCCTGTACAGAAGCTTCACATCAGTTATTCAGAGGATTGTGTGGTGGTTACTCAGATCATATGGACCTTGATCCCATGCTTGCATTGCATAACATCATTATTTTATCCACTTCATTTGTGAGGAATTCTAAAGTCTATTTCCAAAAAAGAAGAAGAAAAAAGAAAAAAGGAAATAGGAAAGCAGAAAAAAGAAAAGAAAAGATATTCTATAAAAAGAAAGCTCTGGTTTCAAAAAAGGATAAAAGAAAGAATGTGTGAAAAGACTTTAGGATTCCTCGGAAATGAAACATTGCATTCATATCATCATACATTTCATGGTCCCGCATCAGAAGCTAATTGGGGTCCCTTCTTCAGATTTCTGCTTCATCAACAAATTTGACTTCCCTACATCCGTAGCATACAAGGATTAATCAGAAGAGAATCATGGACCATCTCGAACAGAATCAGGCTGAGCTTCGTAAGGACTTGGATACTATGGGGGAAAGGATGACCCAACTCTTTGAGACTCTCCATGTTGTTGTTCAAGGGCAAGAAGAGCTAAGACAAAGTGTTGCTAACTTGGCTAATAGTACTCCGACTATTGTTGCTAATGGAGGATCAAAACCTGTGCCCGTGGAAGTTCCAAATAAGGAGGATTCACATCATGAGAACGATTCTGAACTCGAAGCTTTCAAGTTCCCAATTGAGGAAAATGAGAGGAAATTTCATCTATTGGAAGAAAGATTGAAGGCTTTAGAAGGTCGAAGCTCCTCAGGATTAAATGCTATTGATTTGTGCCTAGTGCCTGATATCAAGATTCCTGCTAAGTTCAGAGTCCCCAGTTTTGAGAAATACAAGGGTATTACTTGCCCGATGAGTCACATCAAGGCATTCTGCAACAAGATGGCACCGTATGCGGAAAATGACAAGCTTCTCATGCACTTCTTTCAGGATAGCCTCAGTGGGGCATCCCTTGAGTGGTATACACGACTTGAACGAACCCACATCCGCACATGGGATGAACTAGCAGAGGCTTTTCTCAAGCATTACAAGTATAATAATGACATGGCTCCTACTAGACTACAACTCCAAAGTTTAACTCAGAAGGTTGATGAGTCTTTTAAAGAGTATGCCCAAAGATGGAGAGAATTAGCTTCCAGAGTCCAACCTCCTCTTTTAGAACGAGAGCTTGTAGACATGTTCATGAATACTTTGAAAGATCCATATCTGAATATGATGGTTGGATGTGTTTCCTCCGAATTTTCAAATTTGGTTGTCGTAGGAGAACGAATTGAAAGCGCCTTAAAGATGGGTAAAATTCAGGATATTGCTAATGTTTCCGAATTCACAGAAGAAGAGAAAAGTGAAACAAACGCAATCTCCGAGATTGAAGAAGAGGAAGTCCCTGCTTATCCTCAGGTTCAGGTTCCTAACTATCAGATGGTACTAGTTTCTCCTGGCCAATATATTCCACAAGCCTTTGCCACCACTATCAATCAACAACCCCAGATGGTCCAACAACAACCGGTTCAGTATCTGCCACAAAAGCAATGTGTTCCACATCAACAAGGTCATCCGAATCAACGCCAACCTAGAAGTAATTTGGAACGAAGAAACGCTCCTTTGGACCAGATTCCTATGACATACACTAAACTTCTTCCATATCTAGTTCAAAGCTCATTGGTGGTTCCCAAATCTCTAAAGCCTCCACCACAACCGTTTCCACCTGGGTATGACCCTAATGTGCAATGTGGATATCACGCTGGATCGGCAGGGCACTCAACTGAGGACTGCAACGCTTTCAAAGCCAAAGTACAAAAGTTGATTGACGGGAGGCATATAACCCTTCAAGAAGGAAACATATGGGTGAATGGAATTCCTTTGCTCGAATAAATGCCTAGATTTCAGAAAGTCTCCAGAATCAACAAATTCTTTCCTCACAACATATAGCTTTTCTAAGTTTGACGGCCATGCAAGGTTCCTCCATGTTTAATGGTGATTACCACTCCAACATCTATGCTTGGGGCTCCCGCACGAGGGATAAGCAAGACATACTCTTATCTTGAGCATTGCATCACTCGCATTGCTCGAATCCCTAAAGTAACACAAAAATTACAACTCTTGGGTGACTTTGATGAAGTTTTTCTTTTGAGGTAATCTGAAGTGTTTGAAAAGAACCGCAAAAAGTATTCAAGATCAACAAGTCCAGACGGAGTCAAGCCTCCTCAACTATGGCAATCATCAATTCATTTCTGCATTTCATTTGTAGTCTTCCTTGTTTTGTTAAATGTTTCTTCCATGTAAAACTTGTTTGTTTTTAATAATAATAAAAATGCACTGCATATGCTAGTTTTGAATCAATCCATTCGTGTTCACTCATATTTTTCTGTCTATCGATATCAAACTCTTGATTAAGCAAAATATCAAAAGGAGAATGATGAAAAATATAAAAACGCAAAATCTTTAATCATGTGCTTTTGAATAAAACCCCGCTGAGGATGTACAGGCATTGTTTCAAATCCCCAAACACTGGAGATATAAGGGAGATAGACCCTCGTTAACCCCTTTGAGCCTTGAAGTAGGAGTTTCTTTTCTATACCAAAGAAAAAACCCTCACATTTAACCCAGGGGCAGGGTAGCATTCAATTAATCTGATCGAGTAATCAAATTCATCAGGAGTGTCTGTCCAAGGATACAGCAATGATTATCTTTCAAAAGGTTGAGGAAAGTCAATGCCACAATGGTAACCCCTCATCAACCAAAGAATGAGGCAGTCACAATCACCTCCCGCAAATCAAAGATTCAGGGTCACACGACTTGTTCAAAAAAAAAAGAAGAAAGAAAGAAAGCCCGCTAAGTCAACAACTTGAGAACAAGTGACTTAGGCAAAAATTAGGGCATCCCGCTGGACTCCAAAATAAAATTCAAAAGAATTTGTCCAGGCAAAAGTTAGGGAAACAAAAAGGAAATGCAAAACAGAAGCGGAAAACGAGGATTACAACATAAAGATCCTCATCAAAGGAACAAAGTTGTGTGATCAGACATCAAAAAGAAAGTGAGTGACTACCATGTCCAAGAATACCTCATTGATTCCTCAATCATCTCAAAACTCCTCTTGAAGGATGGACGCTCGTATCAGGTTAAGTTGAACTTAGGACTGGGGAACATCACGAAGAATGGGTGGGTTAGGTTAGACTTTGAGCCTTAAATCCTTTCTTCTAAAACCGTGAACCAAGCCACGTTACAACCCTTAAAAGACCTAATTGAAGCAGGGTTTATTTCAAAAGCAAGTTGTGTAAAACTGACTCCTAGATGTTTGCTTACCATTTATGTTGATATCGATATGACAAGTAATTCAAACACTGAATGTCATGACTTTGTTTTAATAACTTTGATTTCGAAGCTAGCATAAGCATTGCATTAAGATTATCATCTTCGAAACAAATATCTTTTACTTGTGAATAAATACTTGACATCAAGGAAGATTAAACAATGAACAACTGCAGAAAGAGTTGATCGATTCTATGAGCCATTCACTTCAAAAGCTGATTACTCCAAGGGGCAAGTTGTATGAAGACTCTGTCAATTGAAGCACCCATTCAAGCTTCCATCAATCTGGGGCAATCAAGTCGAGGAATCTCTCTTGAGTTCAACCAATCTGGGGCAGTTACGTCGAGATTCGACAAATCTCTCCAAGGATCCCTTGGGGCAAATTCCTTCGAAGTTCACGAAGCTTGGGGCACAATCTTCTGAGTTTTATTGTATCTCCCCGATCATAGGAGTTTATTTCTCCTGGAACTTTGGCCTCTCCACATGAGTTTATTTCTCGTGGGAGTTGTTCCACTCCCCTAACCTGGTCTCCTTGTTTGAATCTCTCATCCTCAACATGGTGAATCGAGGGAATCTCCTCGAACTCACCATCCCCAAGCGGTTCAAGGTGTAGGGAAAGTCAAATGAAGTCACTTCCTCCCTAACAGAATGATCATGCTTCTCTATCACTAATGCCTTTATTTGGCACACTGCATATAGTTTCCATTGCATATAACATCGCATCCTCAAAAGCGTAGCATATCCGTCAAAGCGGAACATTACGCCATAGAAAAATTCAAACATGCATCAATGCATAAGCCAGATAATACAAATCGACACTCAATCAAGACGACGGTACTTCCCCACATAAAAAGTTGTCCTTACAAACTCCGATTGATATCTGCTACTACCTCACAAATCTCCTCAAACCCCAGTTCCCGTCCTGGTAATCATTCCTCAAAGCCCAGTTCTCGCCCTGGCAAACTTTTTCAAGGTCCAGTTCTCGCCCTGGCAAACTTTTTCAAGGTCCAGTTCTCGCCCTGGCAAACTTTTTCAAGGTCCAGTTCTCGCCCTGGCAAACTTTTTTCAAAGTCCAGTTCTCGCCCTGGCAAACTTTTTCAAAGTCCAGTTCTCGCCCTGGCAAACTTTTTCAAAGCCCAATTCTCGCCTTGGCAAACCCTTTTTCAAAGTCCAGTCCTCGCCCTGGCAAATCCTTTCCATCATTTTCAATCCTCCCTAATGGTGAAGTCAGTTCTCGCCTGGCAACCACCATTCATCCATAATTTCTCACCGTAAAACCAATTCCCAATCCCCAGCAAATCATTATTTTCTTTTCCCATTCAACCATTACACACCATAAACTTTTCCACCAAAAAAACAAAAATTTCTCTTTCCCCAGCAGATATCAAAACAAAAAAATAAAAATAAGAATGACACTTACACCATCTTCTCTCTAGGACAAATTTCTGGTACTTTGATATTTAATCTTCTTCTACCTCGAATGTTCGAAAGGCTGACGCCAATCTCACCTTCAAGTATAAGACGATTAAATAGGGGCAGCTGTCATACCCCAAATTTGTCCTACCCTTAACTTCTAACTGGCTTTAGCTTCGCATTCCATCTGCATACCTTCATTAGGGCATTTGCATGGCCTTGCATCCATTCATTAAATAAAACACCTAAAGGCATGGGATCAAGGATTTTGAAAGCTTAGGGCTTCCTAATCATGTTGAGGTGTGCATGTCAGTTAAATTTTTATTCTTTTGGTTCTTCAAGCAATGAGGAATGGGATAGGGTTTATTTCCCTATAGTTGAGCAACAAGGGTTTTCATCCGTTGTGTTTGAACTTGGCGTGGCTTTCAACTGAAGGTTCATCAGGCTAGGGTATTATCTCAAGGCATTTTGGACGTCCTTCCATCCTCTCAATTCATCTTTTTCATCTTTTTCATTGTAAGGTGTTGTTCTACGCTTCGATTCGCATCCTCTATAAGGATTCATTCTGTGCACTATTATTGAGGTGGGCTGAAGTGCAAAGGCATGGCAAGTATGGAATATCATAGAACTATTTGAGTATGTTCAAAATCTACTCGAGGATTCAACCTTAAATCAATATTGAGAGTTTCATCCAAGATTCATCACGCATTATTCTTTTTATCCAAGAGTGAGTCATCCAATTTGCAAAATGAATCGGAAACTAATTTGAAGTATGGAAAAAGAAGTTCAATAAAAAAAAGAGACATTCACTTTGGTTTTCAAATCTCTGTTATTATTTTCCAATTCCACAAAGTCTGATACCATTACATCATTACATAATCAGAATATAAAAAGATACAAGAAAGAACATATGTGGTATCCAAAGCCAAATTACAAAGAGGAAGACTAAAGCTTCACGTAGCTTCACATTTCTTCCATAGACACAAAAGGCAGAAGAACACATCACGATTCGTCCAAAACTTTAAAGGCATACTTCAAATCAGAATCCACCTTGCATCACACCAAATTGCAGCCTTGAGAATAAAAGAAAAATACAGAAACAGTTGCACAGAATAATCGTAAGCATCAACGACAAAGAACCACCGCCTGCCTAGTTCTACACCAGAAAAGTCCATCACCAAGATAAAACCGTAGCCCGTACTTCAAACCGGGTCAGCTGCATCAAAACACACTTAAACAAAACCGGTTAAAACCGAACCTGCAAGTGAAAGCCAAGGTAATAAGTAATCGGTTCAGCCCAACATAAACAATTCAAAACAGCGGCAAACACCTCACAAGCACACATACTACTACAAAAAAACGGGATATGCAAGACTTCTTCAAGTTAAAAGCTAAATCAATAACAGTCCAGTACCATAATATTCAGTCCACATACACTAGGTCCAAACCTGCAGCATGTTGTAAAAAAAAACAACACAATCCAAACATTTCCCATTTAACAGAATCCCCATTTATAACTAACCTTCTCTTCACTAATTTCAAACAATTCATAACCAAACAGAATAACCAACTTCAGAACAGATTGAAAACCAATTTGTAACAGAATTTTCATACAACTTCTAGCTATCCTTCTAACTAACCTAACTGTCAGCTTCAGAAATATCTAAACAGAAAAAAAAACATCTCTAACAGATTTGCAACCAACTCCTAACCTCCATAACTGCTTCAATCCCTACCCTCCATTCCATAACAGATTCTCATCAATCTAAGGGCTCTAATCCTCTCACTCTCATTCAATTCATAACAAACTTTCTAACAGCTATAACAGAAAGAACTGAAAATCAGAAGAAAACTCACCTATATAACAGAGCTCTCTCTCCATTCTTTGAGGATCTTCACTCTTCTCTTCACCATTCTTCACGTTCTTCAGTTTCCACACAATCCTCTCTCCATTCATTCCTTACAACAGAATTCACCATCTTCATCTTCATTCAACCTTCTCCATTCACAATCTCTCTGAACTCTCTCTGCTACACATTTTTCATTCATCTTCAAACCTCTTCCTGAATCACTATCTCACTTTCTCCACAATCACCATTCTCCTGATTCGTTCAACTTCAACCATCCAATTCACGCTTCGATCTCCATCGATAAACCATCACCGAATCCACTGCAAACTCATCAAGAACGCAGCATCTTCGTCATCTATCATCACCTTCGACTCGGCATCATCACATACAGTAACGCCTCATCACTGTGACCAGAAATTGAAAAGAAGAATTGAGAGGAGAAAATCAGAACGAAAGATTGAAACTGAATTGACAAAAAGAGAAGAACTGAGGATCTAACAACCTGTAATAATCTTCATCTTCGATCTCAGTTCATCATCATCTCCCCGTGCTCTCCTCCCGAATCTCTCCCTCCGAATCAGGTTTCTACATCATTGAACTTCAACTCCGATCAAATTCAGCAATATCAATCAATCTTCATCTTTCTCTCTTCATCTGCAACGACCTCACTGTATCAACAACATCACGTAGAGGTCTTCGTCAAAACAAAACGGTTTGAATCGGAGACGAGAGAGGCAAGGGCGGAGAGGGAGTGAGAGTGTTGAATCGGAGAAGAGTGGAGAGAATCATCGCCGTTGCGTTGATCGGAGAAGAAAGGGTGAGCCGTGCGCCGTTTTCTGATGAGAGGAGAGAATGAAGCTGAGAGACGAGGTCGTTTTGCTTATGTGGTTCACGGTGGCGAATCGGAGGAGTTCATTGCCGGTAGTTTCTCGGAGAGATTGACGCCGCCGTTCGCAAAGGGAAGGTGATGAACGAAAAAGCTCAAGGGTCATAAACGAGTAAATCCCTAATCCCTTTCTCTTTAATTTTATTTTCTTTATTTATTTTAATTTAATATGATAATTGAACAAAAAGCTGAATAAAAATAAATCTGGATCCAAACTCCCTGGGCCTTCACCAAATTCGCTATCCACCCCCTACGAGTCCCGTTACACCCTTCTTTTCCTTTTCTTGCAAACAGAATCTGTAACAAAGATGCCATTGGGCCATAACCATGGGCCCTGCGCCCAGGTTACCTGATACACCATATCTTCAGTTTTCACCCCCTAAACCCACACTTAGTTGATAGGTTTTAGATTTTTTACATAGTTTTTTTCTATTATTTTTAGATAATAAAAACATGATAAAATTCACTTACTTTTGTTAGATTTTAGGGAGTAAAATGAAATATAAAAATCAATTTTATTTGTTAGTTTTCTTTTGATAAAAGAATAAATAGTCACCATTAAAATTTGTTAGATTTTTAGGCGATTGTTGATACTAAAGCCTCATAAAAAATAGTAACATTTTTAGTTCATTTTTGCACTATGTTCTTGACTTGTCACTATATGCTTGTATGCCAATTTTTGTATCATTGTGTTTCTCAAATTTTTTGCTTCTATTGTGACTTTAATTTGCATGCTTTTTACTCCTAACCTTAGGTAGAAACCATGACAATTAGGCTAATACTTAGGCTAGTCTCCCCCATTTCATTCTTTTTCTTTTACAACATTAAAACATCTAAAAATATTCAAAATAAAATCCCTTTAAAAAATACAAAGAAAATACTTAAGACACTAATAATCAAAGTGAAAATCTTAAAAAGGGAATGGAAGCTTGAACATCCCTTGCTTTAGGGAATGTTCGAGTGCTTGGATCTCCCTTGCTTTAGGGAACCATTTGAGCGTAAGTTCCCACTTCTAAAAATCACAAACCATAGAGTAACTCGAGTTTCCCTTGCTTTAGGGATTTCCTCGAAACACTCAAACTCTCTCTCTTTCTCTCCTTTCTTAAGGGCATTGTTATCTCCGCTCTATTGCATCCTAGGTCGATCCCTTATGCAAGAGCGCGAGCGTTAACTCCGCCCAACTAAAAAACACAAAAACAAACAAAACTATGGAGCCGAACTACGGCGCTCTGATTCCTGAAAGGGATACGTAGGCATCAAGTCGCGGGGCTTGAACGAGCACATTTGTAAATATTTCCTTCTTTTCCCCGTGTTTCTTTTGCATTCATTCGCATATAGACATAGACATAGTATACACCCTTTAGATAGAAACAAACATAGGTGGATACCATCGAGTACGATGGGCGCGAGGGGTGCTAATACCTTCCCCTCGCGTAACCGACTCCCGTACCTTGATTCTCTGGTCGCAAGACCCTGTTCCTTCCTTTTCCTAGGTTTTCTGATATTCCTTTCCCTTATGGGATAAATATATTGGTGGCGACTCTGTTCATTTTTCGCGAGCGTGCGACACCTAACTTTTGCCTGAACTGTCTATTTTGAACTTACAGTCAGCGGGATGCCTTGATTTTTTTTTTTTGCCTAAGTCATCTTTTGATTTTTGACTTAGCAGGCTTTTCTTTGTATATATGTTTTTTCATTTTTTTCTTTTTGAAAGATATTGACTGCCTTGTTTAATGATTGATGAAACCTCTTTGGGCTCTTGATTGACATCTCCAACACTTCTTTGATGTGTGCGGATGAACGCTTGTGGTTGAAACCTTTGTCGAAAGGTGTACTGAATGATTTCTCTTAAAATAGAATGCAAAGCCAAATTAACTGAGAACTGCCCTGCCCCAGGTTATGATTATGGGTTTTAATTAGCACAAGAAAGAAACTTCTACTTCTTAGGCTCAAAAGGGGTTGACAAGGGATTAACATCCTTATATCTCCACTGTTTAGGAATTGAAATAATGCCTGTACATCGTCAGCATAGTCCGTTCAAAAGCATAATGTATGGGGTTGCGGTATCGTTTTCGTCATCCTCCCTCAAAAGGTATACAACTTTAGCAGGAGTTGAATATCACAAAACATATGCAAAGTAAAGACATAATTTAAAATGAGTGATAGCGAAATAATTTATTCAAGACATACATATGCAATGCACTGATGATGATTATTAAAACAGATAATGTCTATCATGAGTCAAATGTTTAAACAAACAGAAAAGAAACATGCAAATGAAAGTAAATCTAATGATCCAAAGTTCGTCCGTCTAGACGTCAATCAGTCTTGTCATGACTAGGCATAAGAGCGGTGATCACCACTGGAGTTCCAGGAGGGTTGAACTTGATTTCTCCGTTATTGATCAGATCTTAAATCTTATTCTTTAATGTCCAGCAATTGTTTGTGTAATGTCCAGGAATGTTGGAATGGTACACGCACCTTGTATTGAGATTTATAGTAGGAGTAGAATGTGTTAGCATTCTTAGGAGGGTCCTTTAGAGTAATCAATTCGATCTTCAATGGATGTTGTAATGCTTGAGCCAATGACATATTGATCTCGGTGAATTGACGCTTAGGTACGTCTGGCTTTCTTCGTTGTTGTGGGACTTGGTGTAGAGATTCAGAGTATCCGGGTTTCGAGCTTCCGGAATGTGTATCTGATTGAGAAGACCAGAACGGGTCATGCTTTAGACCATATCTGTAGAGGAGTGTCAAAACGAGTCATACATTAGACCATATCTGAGGAGGAATATCAGAACGAGCCATACATTAAACTATATCTGTTGAGGAATAGCAGAACGAGTCGTACGTTAGACCATATCTGTTGGAATGTCAGAACGAGTCATACATTGGACTATATCTGTTGAAGGATATCAGAACGAGTTATTCATTAAACCATATCTGAAGGGGAATGTCAGAACGAGTCATACATTAGACCATATCTGATGAATAATGCCAGAACGAGTCATACATTAGACCATATCTGACTGAAGATACCGGAACGGGTCATACATTGGACCATATCTGATAGGGAATACCGGAACGGGTCGCACATTAGACCATATCTGATAGAGAATGCTTGCTTGTTAGAGTCGATGAGTTATTTGACGAAGTTTTGGAATGTAAAAGGGCTTGTCAGAATGAATCTCCACCTCGATTATATCTGAGAGGAATGATTGTCGAGGCGGAACCTGAAAACAAAGTATGCAATGTCATGAATGAAAATGCAATGTTTTCAAGGATCTTTAGGAGTTAAGTTAGCAACATTGGAAAGTGATTGGGTCGCATATTTGTTTGAAGAGTTCTGACTCTTGTCTTTGAACATCCTTCTTTGAGAATCAAGCTCACCATATCGAGTGGGTCATCGCCTCTGATTCGGGATACTTCTGAATTTGAAGGTACATGGCTAGAGGAAAATAAATCCTCTTGCCCCTTGATAGGTATCGAGTCTCTGGATTGGAAGGTACGTGGCCAGAGGAAAATAAATCCTCTGCCCCTAGATAGGAATTCACTTCTTGATAAGAGCACCTGAAATTGTGCGCCCTAAATTCCTAAGATCCTTGAAAGGGTTAGTTGATCATGTTATGCTTATGTTGTCATGATGCCATGCAGATGCAATGCATTAAGTAAAGCATAAGGTCATAAGGACGAGATGTCCTACAGGAGGACCCTGCAAGGAAATAAAGGTTAGAGCATAAGATAATGAGGACGAGATGTCCTACAAGCAAATCTTGCGATGAAACAAAAAGGTTAGATAACAAGCAAGTCACGCAAGAGTCCTTAAGTTTAAAGGCTTGCATGAAGTATGACCAGGTGACTACCCTTCCCCAAAGGTACTTCTAAGGATAAGGATGATATCAGCGACGGGTTCTACCAAGTTACTCAGAATTGTTAGCCCCTCTAAAGCACCCTCGAACATGGTACATGCATACCACGCAATGATACTTTGAGAGAGAACCTATCTGAGTTGTAGTATCGGGTAGCGACTATGCCCTTAACATGCATCAAGAGTAGTCCCCCCACTACGTTCCTAAAGGCCAAGATGGGTTAGAGGTGACTAAAGGTCCTTGAGCTCCGACGCACCCAAAGATACATGCATAAACCTCTCTCATGCAAAAGAGGTACACAATAACCAGTGGAGGCCTAACTCAAGTGCGAACTTCATTTTGACCAACCCCAAGCATGCACAAGGGGGGTCTCCATGACTATGCCGCTCCTATCTTAAGGTGCACTCGAATCCGGGTGTAGGATTTATCTTCCGTTCGATACCCAAAACAACCTTGAAAAATAAAACAAACAAACAAACAATTATTGAAGTGATCCTAAACTTTAAGGTAACCCCTCTTTTATTCGAAAGCATCCCCAGCAGAGTCGCCAGTTCTGTAATACGGTGAACTGACTTTTATAATTGAAATGTCGCGGTTAAGCATGAGTCGCCACCGACTTTTATTTTATCCAATTTTAGGAAAGGCTAAAAGAACAGGAAAAGACCTTTTAAAAGATTTTGAGTTCGGGGGGTAAGTTATGCAAAGGGAAGGTGTAAAGCACCCTTTGCATCCATGGTTATCCATGGGCTCTTAATTGCTTAGCTCACTTTTTAAAACGTTTGAATTGTTTGAAAAGATTTTTGAAAGAAGAACTTTAGCTTGTAAATAAGCGTAGTCTTTTTGAATTTGATTTGAAAAGAGTGGGAAAAAGAATTTTGAATTCTAGAGCAAGCAATTAATAGCAACTACCCTAAGTTTAAAAGTTTTGTTCTTTTAGTCTTTCAGGTGAAAGGATCTATCCATGCCATAAGAGGGCAGGAAGTCTTTCAATTGGATGTGATCGGGTCATCGAAAATATCGTTCGCCATAAAACTGTCCCTACCATAAAGAGGGCAGGTAGTCTAAGGGAAGGATATAATAGTCATTAATCTTTTTAGGCATCATGCGAGGATACCTTAGCAATAAGACAATCATCTTTATTTTTCCGAGGCAACATCGAGGGACTAGATGATTTTTATTCTTTAAGGCAACCTTGCTTTAGGTATCCTCGGAATCGAGGGACTTTGACTATTTAGCATAATTAGAGGCAACAGATTTATAAGGCAACAGGCAACAAGAGAGGTTACCCTAAAGGTGAGTGTGTGCACCAATCACGTGGTCAACTTCAATGACATTTATCGTATAAGTTAGTGATCTAGGTTCAGTTAATAATCTTGCACTCCCTATTTTACTAACCACGCAATTTAAAATTGCAGAAATTAAAGGCAGAAAAATAAAAGCTCCTACGCTATTACAATAAACACCTGCGGGGATGGGGGAAATTAAAAGACAACATAAAAAAAAGGGAAAAATTAATTTCCACATCTTCTTTGCCTTGATATTCTCTGAATCTTTGATTGACTCTGATCATCTGAGAAAATAATTGAAAATAAATAGCAGTGAGTGTAGGAGAGATTCATCGACATTTGAAAATAAATCCTAACTTATATTACAAGGCAAAATAAAAATCAAAATAATATTTAAACAAAAAAAGAGCCAGAAATTTAGCTTTTTGATTGAAGGCGCATAATCGGAGAATATTGATTAATCCTGAAAATTTGAACAAAGCAAGAAAAAGGTTAGTGCATTGATTGATCTAAACCCTAATAGTTTACAAACCCTAAAGGGTTTGTTAAGAAAACTTATTGCGACCTACAAGGTTTGTAAGGCTAAAAGATGCATTAGTGGATAATGCCTACCAATCCTAAGACTTATAAATAAATCGAGGTTAACCAACCAAAAAAATTCAATTGATTAAAAACACATGCAAAAATAATAATTTTTAGGGTTTAAAAACAATTAATAAAATTATGGAAAAATCGAGTTTTCGAAAAATAAATAAAATAAATAATCACATAAAAAATATTAATTTTATTAAACATTAAAAGGGATTTAGAAAAAACATTAAAAAGAAAAAAGAGGAAAACAAAAACAAAAGCTATGTAATTAGAAATTAATAAAAAATAAAAAGTGACTTAGCTCTGGATCTTGTGTTGCTGGTCTATGATGGTCTATGGTGCGCACGTAGTCCCTAGGACGTTGGATCAGATTGTGTATCAAGCCAGTGGCTGGGATCTGAGGGGACATTGTAGCCTCGCGTGAAGACGCTGCACTGGATCTATGGACAACTTAATTCAAAATGAATGATGAAAATAACCTGGCCAAGCCAGGGTTCGAACACGCATTCCCAGGGGTAAATAATTGCTTCTTCTTGCCAACTATGCTGGACGTTCAAGTTGTTAGTGGGATGATCAAAAAGATATATATATAAAAACCAAATTAATGAAAGGGAGAATCAAACAGTCAACATTGGGGCCCACAGATTTTAAGTGGGACGAATCAAATAGGAGGGAATTGCCACGCATGCGTTTTGCCATTTGAAACTACCAATCATATTCCAGGGTTTGGACATGTCGACGGTCATCCCCTTTGGGAAACCCTGGTTCTTCTGATGAGCCACCGCGGACGGTGGTTTCCACCCTCTTCTCCGGCGACACCTGCATAAGTCACGTCGAAACAGAAAAAAGATACACCTATCCCACGTAAAAAGGGCTCAGGAATTCGAATACGGGCTCGGAATTTCGAATAGATCCCTGGTTCATGTAATCCGAAGGCTTTTCATACCTCGACGGCAACAATGGCAATAGGCGATTCTTGCGTGAAGTCCCACATGTAATGGCCCAGAATAGTGCTAAACTAACAATATAACTCAACACAAAAGTCACATGGCACGGAAAGTGAACACATTAAGAGATTTGGAAATCAAAGAATCATACCTTGTTGGTGATCGCGAGAATACGCATCCCAGGGGTTCAATCTTTTGGAGAAGGACCTGATCTTGCTATTGGGATCCTCAGGAGGCTGGTGATGGCCTTAGCTTGATCTGAAAGCAGCCATATAGAGAGATTTTGTATGCCCTAGTTTGTGAATGTTCTTTGCAACTTTGAACCCTCGTTTTTTGCTCTCTAATCCTATTTTTTCCGTCCCCTTTTTTCAGAATAGATCCAAGTACTTATAAGGTTTGGATTAGGTCAGTAACAATGCACCAAATCTCTACAAATTATTTGATTGAAATTTGATTTGAATCTTATCTCTCCAATATCTCCTTCCATGATTTTGGCTCATATAATTGACATATTGGATAGTTGAAATTGATTATAAGATCAAATATTTGATTTAGAACAATTTATTTTGTATTTTAATTAATTTATTAATATTTAATTGAATAAATCTTCAAGTAAATAAAAATAAATATCATAAAATAAAATAAATGGTCTAAGAGTCTTCATATGGCCCATGGACGCGTTGTAACTTCATATCTTAAGCCCATTGGTTCCGTGATTTTCCTTTGAATGACCCAAACCCTAGTTCAGAGCCTTGTATAGGAGAATTTGTATAGGAGCTTTGTCTTTTGATTTAATTTTGTGTATGGAAAATGGCATGGGCAAATTTTGGGGTATGACACTTGCCATAGTATACATCTTGAAGAGGATATTCTGATCAACAAATCTTGATTAAACATATGAACAACAGGATCTTAATGTAACGTGCCCCTGACAGGATCACTGATCAAGTTTCTCGACTGTTTGAACTTCCCGAAAGATAAGTACTTACTTTCAAATAAAGTGTTCATTCAAGAATGGTAATTTTAATGCAATGCTCAAAACATATTTTTGAAATCAAAATCACTTTGTAAAGAAAATGGAATCACTGGTTAAAACATAAAGGTTAAGACAATCAACGTGAAAGATAAAGCAAAGATATGGTATCAACATAAATGATTGGTAAATCTCTTGGGAGTCAGCTTACGCAACCTTGTTGTAGTATGCTTTCAAAATAAACCTTGCTTCAATTAGGGCTTTTGAAGGTTGTAACGTGGTTAGGTTCACGGTTTAAAAAACAAAAGGTATAAGGCTCAAAATTTTTGTAACCCACCCCATCTTCGTGATGATCTTCAGTCCTAAACTCAGTTAATTCAAACTATGCATTCAGGCTCCAAGAGACTTCTGGAATTTTCACCTGTTGTAATGATGAAAGTTCACAAGCCAAGAAAACTTAGAGATGGCAGTCACTTCTTCCTTTTGATAGTCACAACATTTTGTGGTTCAAGAATTTATTGACTTATCTCTCCCTTTTATTTTGATATCCCTAACTTTTGCCTGAACTGTTTATTTTTAAACTCACAGTCAGCGGGATGCCTTAATTTTTGCCTAAGTCATTTTTTTGATTTTGACTTAGCAGGCTTTTCTTTGATTTTCTTTTTTTGATACCCTTTTTTGAAAGATAGTGACTACCTTGCTTAATGATTATAATGAACCATCATTAGCTTTTGATTGGCGTCTCCAACATTTCTTTGATGTACGCGGAGGAAAGCTTGTGATTAAAACACTTGCTGAAAGGTGTATTGAATGATTCTCTTTAAATAGAATGCACAACCAAATTAACTGGGAACTACCCTACCTCGCGGGTTAAAATGTGGGTTATTTCGTAAAGAAAGAAACACCAACTTCTAGGCTCAAAGGGGTTGACAAGGGATTAACTTCCTTATTTCTCCAGTGTTTGGGAATTGAAACAATGCCTGTACATCGTCAGCAAAGTTTTATTTGAAAGCATACATTTCAACAACCTGGGTATTTCGTTGTCATCATCCTCCCTCCAATCTTTGCATAAAACACAAGTTTGATAGAGAAAGCAAAATAGAATTTTTTTTTTTTTTTGTAAAAGAAGCATAAACATAGACATAGTAGATGAAAATGAATTCAAACATACGATGCTCATTTCATTAAAACTAACATTCTGGAATGAAAAAAGTTTAAAAGCAAACAATACAACTGAGGAAATGCAAACAGTAGGGAAACATCTTTCTAAATCATGGCCCGCTGCCCCTTGATGGAAAGGACAATGAAAATCAGACCTAAAACCTTCTGGAGGCGGATTCCGAGGTGGAAGAATCAGTTCGATGGTAGACAAACAACTCTGAGGATGGAGACAGACAAGGATAAGTTTCATGGGTAACCTGGATGTATGTATGCAAATGATGCAATTGTTGTTTATATTAGTTGAGTTTCAAAGAACTTAAGATATTAATTTGCAAACATTCAAGCATTGGATTAAAGCATTGGTCAAGTTATCATCAAAATCAATCATCCATTTTGGTGGATTAGAGTTTTCACCCTATCAACACCCAAGATCCATTGAGTTTGATGAAACTTACGATGTTTACAAAAAAGACCTCTGAGTTCATTGGAAATCAAAGGAAAAGATTTTTATGAATGTATGAATGCATGAATGCCACATATACAGAAATGGTAACACAAACATGGTGCACATAAGGTAGGTTCCAAAGTTCAACGTCACGAGCATGAGGTCAAAGAACCAAACATGGGATAGTACTAGGGGTTAATCACCTGCACAACATGTTCTACTGATACGTCAGAGTCCACATTCTTCTTTCGGATATTACCGGCTTGCACAACTGAACTTGTGAGCCAATAATATTCTCAAGAAAAACTCGTCTGAGTGTGGCTCTCCGCATGACAACTAATCCAAGTCTTCACCTGAATAGTTTCTGCGCCACAACCTAATAAGGCCAGGATGGGTTATGGGTTCTACGGCCAACTCAGCTTCTACAGTTCAATGAAAGCAATAATGTCTTCGCAACTGAACTTGCTAAACATATACTACCAACAAGGAACCTCCACTGAGCGGAAGGATTCTCATGCCAGCTTTTTAAGGACTGAACTCCTTGTATGCCATACATGACTATACCCTCCACCTAATTCTTATGTGTACTTAATCCGGGTTAGGATTTGTCCATAATGTATCTCAAGTGACAGAACCACACATATATCAAGAATAGCATGAAATAACAAGTATGTACAAAATAACCAAGTATAAGCAAATATTAAAGTGATTTAACACTCTA
This sequence comes from Vicia villosa, assembly GCF_029867415.1. Classification (NCBI taxonomy): domain Eukaryota; kingdom Viridiplantae; phylum Streptophyta; class Magnoliopsida; order Fabales; family Fabaceae; genus Vicia; species Vicia villosa. The sequence continues at coordinate 32,952,902 of NC_081180.1, read as the reverse complement.
AGGTAACCCCTCTTTAAAAAGATTTTCACTCCCCAGCAGAGTCGCCAGTTCTGTAAACTCGGTTTTTTGCGAACTGACTCCTTGCTCTTTTTCTTTTTTTTGATTTTTATATTTTTTTTGCAAGAGTCGCCACCGACTTTTATTTTATCCAACATTTAGGAAAGGCATAAAAGAACAGGAAAGACCTTTTGACAGATTTTGGGTTCGGGGGGTTGGTTATACAAAGGGAAGGTTTTAAGCACCCTTTGTATCCATGGTTATCCATGGGCTCTTAGTTTTTCTTAGATCACTTTTGCTCTTGTTTGATTTTTAAAATAAGCTCGGCAAGACATTAAGCCTTGTGCCTACATACCTCCTCGGTGCAATGGAGAAGTCAGAGCTAATGTAGTTCCGCTTAAAAGGGAAAATGGTTTTTTTTTTAAAAAAAGGAATAAACACTTTATCGTCGTCAGAGAGAAATACTCAGCCATTGATCTTGATCATGAGAACAAATAGATTCTTTGCATCACAAATGAAAGAAGGGCTCCAACTCGGATGAAAATCAACGAGTATGACACTATCTCTTTCACGTGGAAAAGATTCCATTATATCAATCAATCTCAAAATCGTGGGGTATCATAACTCACTACAACATTTAATCGTGTCTAAACTTTGAAAGAAAAGCCACTAAAGGCAAAAGGTATTTTATAAGAAAAGATTTTTAAAAGAGGTTTTACAAACATAAGAAGATTTTGGAAAAAAGGGAGAAGATTTTGAAAATTTAAGAAGTGGGAAGAGATGAAGAGGCTATCCTAGTGCTTAAAATAAAAGTTTAAGGAGAGAATGATCTGACCAAAATAAGAAACCAACAGTTGACCGACGCATTACCACTTGGGGATCCAGATGAACTTATTATCTTTAGCACCACTTTGCATTAATCACATTAAAATTCTGATGAAAATCGGGCAGAGTAACGGCTGTTTTCGGGTAAAATCCTTATCTCAATGCCTCGGAATTAACCATCAAGGACTTTCAAGGAAATACCTGCATACACAAACAAACAACAATCCAATGCCAGACAGAACAACCACAGAGTAATAACATAATAAGGGTCCAGAGGCACTAAATCCATAAGTCCGAATCTCCAAAATGCTAGGGATAGTAACCAGTAGTCCAAGAGAGAACCTTAAGCGTTTTTTAGATTTTTGTTGTTTATTAGTGTTTTAGCATAAAAGTAAAGTATGGTCCAAGTGGACAAAAAGAAAATAGCGGAAACATAAACATAGCGTCCAAATGGACAAAGAGAAAATAGCGGAATATAAACGTCCAAATGGACAAAGAGAAAATAGCGGAAACATAAATAATATGTCCAAGTGGACAAAGAAAAATAGCAGAAATATAAATAATACGTCCAAATGGACAAAGAAAAAATAGCAGAAATATAAATAATATGTCCAAATGGACAAAGAAAAAATAGCAGAAATATAAATAATATGTCCAAGTGGACAAAGAAAACATAACAGAAACATAAATAATATGTCCAAATGGACAAAGAAAAAATAGCAGAAATATAAATAATATGTCCAAATGGACAAAGGAAAAATAGCATAAACATAAATATGATGAATGATAAAATAAAGTATAAAGCAAGAAATATAAAGAACAATATAATAAAATGCGGAATTTAAAGTTAATTGTTAGTATGTTAGCACGTGAATCATCTTGAAGCTAGTCAAGTATATTCACGATGTTAGTGAAGATCGATGGTGAGTGAATGATGATCTCGGATTTAAAATTAATGAAAATTTATCAGAAGCTTGATAGAATCATAGCGACTACACGATAAATTTCCAAAAGTCTTAAAACAACTGCATACAATCTCTGCCATATTTGATCTTTTATTCTGATTCGGGACAAAGGAAAAAGATAAGAAACAATATCAAATAATATACAAAAATAAATATAAAACAAATTAAACTTAATTCATTCTTTTTGTGATTTTTTTTTGGAATTGATTTTAAGTTAATTAACAAGCTAATTAAACAAATAATTATACAAATAATTAAACTTAACAAGAAAAATATTATTTTATATGTCAAAAATTAGATTATAAAAAATATAAACCTAAATCTAAAAGGAAAATATTTTTGGAGTTTTTTGATTGGTTAAAAATAATTAAAAAAAAGCAATATTTACATAATTACTAATTAATTAAGCAATATAAATTAATTATGAAAAGAAATAAAATATTTTTATGTTAAAAATTAAATAAACATTTTATCAACTTAAAACTAAAATTAAAACATTTTTTTTTGAGAAATTGAAAATATGCATAAATATGGAGTTTTTAATTCATGAACTCCTAACACTACTACATATTAAAAATTACATTGTACTTACTCTATGATGTTCCAAGAGTGGAATAGAGTGATTGAAATTGATGGAAAGTGGCTATTTGAATGAGCCTTGATTTTTACAAGTTTCTTGAAACTTTTGAAAAATATAAAACTTATGCTATGCTTTTGGAGTGTGTTGTTATTCTTCTCTTGTTCCTCCTCCTCTTTTTTCTCCCCCTTGAATGAAGAAAATGAAGTTCTATTTATAGGCAAAGAGTTTGATCTTGGAAGCCTTGCAAGTGGAAATTGTCATGATTGATTTTGTGGAAAAAATATGATAATGGAATATTTTCAATGAGTGTATTTCTTAACCATGGTTAAAACACTCAAGTATTATTCTCTTCAATCTTGCAATAATATATTTAAACATCTTGAATTGGTCTTGATTGGCAACCATAAGCATCTTTGATAATATCTTTGAATTATCTCACTTTAATTAAACTTTAAATGAATAAAATTTAATTAAAATGAAATAAAAATGTCATGAATCATGGATGGGTCGTGGATGCCCTTTAAACATATGAGAATCAAGATTGAATCACAAAATAATTGGCCTTTTTGAAAAAAAAAATCAAATTTTGGTCATTACTTGTTTCATGCATTTTTCCAAAAAAGGTCAACTTCGTCAAGGCATATCTCCCTCAATTTTGATCCTATGAAAGTGTTCTTTAACTTTTTGGAAAGCCCAAGATGTCCTCTACAAGCCACTTTGGAAGCGTTTTTGCATTTGGAGAAGTTATCTTGATGATATGGGCTTTGACAAAAAACTGCTTTTTGTTGACTTTGAAAATGACCTGTAATGTTTTGGCTTATATCTCTTAGGCGGAAGCATTTCTTGACCTTGGTCCCAACATCAAAGTTGTAGAGAATTGAATTTCCTTGAGAATGAGCTTTGGTTGGAATTTTTCTGATAAATTATGAGAGAGTTATGGTCGGTCAAAGTTCAGTTGACTTTTAGGTAAAAAACTCTAATTTTGCAATTTTGAGTTTTGTCGATTTCTGAACTTTTCTTGATGAATTATGATCAACCATTGATCACATGATGAATCTTTTTACAAAATATGGATGTTGACCAAAAATTGCATTTTTGACTGTCTGTTGACTTTTTGGTCAAACTGGTCGTCTGTTGACTGTTTGAGCTGTTGACTGTGCGTCCGAGCGAATCGAAGTTTGAAAATTTGTCTGGTGGTACTTTGAGACGTATGTAGATCCATGAAATCCATTTGAGGTCTCAAAAACTCGTTCTCCTGAAAAAATAAAAAAACCTAGTTAGGGACTGTTTGTGTAGGAGACAGTTAGGCGTACCTGATTTTTGTGCAGTGTTGAGTCTCTGTTGACCACGTGATTATCAGAAGACTTCTAGAACAAAATCTTGGAAATTTGAAGTGCGAAAAATTGATTTGACTGATGGTACAAACACGGAGAATTGCGCTGATAGCGGGTTTGACTGGTAACTAGCTGTCCGGGTATTAATGTAACAGTTAAAGTGAAAATTCAACAGTTAAAGTTAATTTTTTCTTTTTTTGTTTTTGTTGTGTTAATGGTGAAAAATTTATTTACCTGAGCTGTTAGAAAAACACAAACATAATAAATAAATAAAATATACTGTACGCGAACGAAAATACCGATAATAACCTTGAAAAAAAAATATTTAATGCACAGAAAAATAAATATTTAACACACATAATATTATCTTGATAATTAAACTACCGTACGACAGATAGTACAACATTTAATACTAACAGTACAAATATTACATAATATAATGAACAGTACGACAAATAAAATAAACGGTACACTATTTGAAAGCGACAAATACAACAAACTTTAAAAATGACGATTAATAATCCATGCTATGAACAACAGAAAATAGATGATCGGAAGTGTAACCATCGCAGGTCCGCATTTTTCAGGACTATGCAGACAGAAGAAGGACATGATCACCGTAAAAATAGTGATGACTATAAGAAAAAGTGTATCCATCCACTTTGCCATTTTTGCCGAGGAAGAAGAGAAAATAATTATGAGATAGAAGTTTGAGAAATTTGGGAGATGAGTGAAATTTGATGTGAGAATTTATGGAAAAAATGAGGAGTATTTATAGAGTGAAAAGAGAGAGATAGAGACGTTGGGAGTGGAGTGTACCGTTTGAATAGTAGTAGGATTTGAAAAAAAAAAGTATGGTAGGTTTTAAAAAGAAAAAGGGTATAGAATAAAGCTAGGATTTGATTTTGAAAAAAAAGATTTGAAAAGAAAGAAAGAGATTTTGAAAAAAATAATATAGTATAAAAATAAAAATTAGTGGGAAATAAAACCAATAATAATTTAATTGTTACCAGTATAATCTGAAACCCGGACTCCGCGCCTGCAAATTTTAATTCTGCACGAACTGCGTCAGCATTATTTATCTGAAAATAAATCTCAAATAAACAGTGTATGAAGTGATAAACAGTATTTGGCGTTTATGAAAGGATAAATTTAACAGCGAACCAAAATACTGTATAAAAAAATTCTAAAAATTGAGTATTCATAAAATCAGGATATTTATGAAATAAAAATCCAAGATTGTATAAAAATCCAAATTTTTAGACAGAAGTCTGTTGACTTCTCTTTTTTTTAAAAAAGAACGAGGGCGAATTTTGGGGTATAACAATAATGATCATAACACTTAGAAAATGATGGGATCTCAGAGGTCAAAAATTGGGGTGCAACAAATGTCTAAATACAAAGTTATGTTGTCATCTATATGTGTATGTATGACTCAATAAAATATTTGTAAAAAAATGAACCGAAGCAAACCGCATTGGTTTGGTTTGGTTTGATTCGTTTTTTAAAGCCAACCGAACCAAACCAAACCGCACGATTTTTTGTCTTACGGTTCGGATGATTTTTTTCGTCAAAACCGCCCAAACCACACCGCGAACACCGCTAATATTAGGGGTGACAAACGTGCATGTCCGTCTCATTTAGACTCATCCCGTAAAAGCCTGTAAGAAATTGGGATAGAGTACGAGCTTAAAACTTTTGTTTGCTCCGCAAAAGAGTGAGGGCGGGTTAAGCCCGCGGACACTGTACTTTTTAAAGTGAAAAATAAAATATTATGTTAATATTTCTGCCCGTAAAATGCGGTAGAAAAAATAAGGTGGAACGGTCACACTAGAGGGTGAACGCCTAAAACTTTAACCCCTGCACGTGGATAAAATAGGCATATCCAACGGATCTGAATTGTTTTACCACCCGTACACTATAGTATACCCATTATTATTTTATTCCTAACTCTTAAAAATATTGTGTATGCGAGACTTACTATCTTCATATTCAAAATTTTAGGGAACATGGGTGTTTGGGTGTATAACACTTTACTTTTGTACTTCTGAAAAACATAAAAGCTTATGTTCAAAAAATAAAATGTATAATAACCATTTAAATATAACTTAAATGTCTTAGTCAACTTAATACATATTTGGTCAATCTTGGTTACTATTATCAGTCAAATCAAATTATACTAGTTTTATTTATTTAACCATTGGAAACTAGTTTTATTCATTTAATTATTCGAAAATTTTATATATACTTTGAATTTTGAACTCAAATGATGACATTCCACCAAGGGCTAGAACAACGAAATAAACTAAGAGAAGAAACAATATATGGAGAACACAAGTATTTATTATTTGAGTTATTAGTTAGATCAAAAAGTTTAAATCCATTAAATATCTAAAAGTGTCTTAAAAGTCTATTTTAATATTTTGCAATCATTTTTTTAGGTAATAAAGAGGAGTGATGCCAAAAAAAAAAAAAAAGCGCAACTACAACAGGATAATTCTGAAATGAGAAACACCTGATACATCGTTATATAACAGACTCTAGAAACAAAGGAAAACTATTAGAGAACACTATAATATCAACTTTATCAAGCCCAAACTTGGCAAGTGCATTAATACACTTAGGCTTAAACTCTCGAATAAATGTTTGTTCAATTTTATTACTTAGAATTTATTTTTTGTCTCATAATAAAAGGATTTATTTATCGGTCAAATCTCATAAAGGTGAAAATTTTAAAATATATCACAAAAGATTAATCGTATAGATGGTATATCATAAACTTAGTCACCAACTAACTAAATATGTGATCAATTTTATTTGGAAGTTATCGATCAAATCTAATTATCCTTATTACTATGAGAATAATAGTTTAATTACTGTGTAAATTTCATGCTAAATTTCAAATTAAACTTAAGTGATCACATTTCTCCATGCAAGTATTATGTTAGTCTAACAACAACAACAAAACATTGGAGAAAGCTGATTGCTTTCAAACAAAAAGTTTCATTGGGAAGTTGGTGTGTGGGGGGTTTTAATATATGTTCCGGTGCCGCAGTAGCTAGGTAGATAATGGAATCTTAAAATTCCAATTAAATTCGTTGTGTTCGGATGGAGAGCTTTGTGGTATATTCTCCCTTTCAAATATGAGTTGACTCGAAGAAACGTGCTGACAGATAAACATGACATGGTTTGTGTCGCTGTTTTGATCATGACGAAGACGCAAATCAATTGTTTTTGTTTTGTTCGGTTACAGTAAACTTGTGGGCAATAATTTCATCTTGACTGGGCTGATATCAACACCTTTGTCTAATTCCTTGGTAAACCATTTTTCAAGCTTTTGTTTGTCCCTTAAAGGTTCATTTTTTAGTTATAAATTATTTGTTTGAATCTGTCTGCTAAAACTGGATCTATTTGACGGATTAAAGTAAATAATTTACAACTCAGGAAAAAAAACTGCCTTATGAAAAGAGAATGATTATCTCTCCCAAATCAAATTTTGGACAGTCTCATTGATGATCTTTATGATTATTACTGTAACTGTAAGTATGCAAAATATCTCTGGAAAGCTCTGAAAAAGAAGTATGATACTTAAGAAGCTGGAGAAAAAAACGTGTTGTTAGCTCACAAGATGAAAGGTCAGTGGAAGCTCAATGTCATGAACTTCAAAATATAACTCACAAGACCATCACTAAATGTATTCCCTTATATGAGCAATTTCAGATTGTTGTTACTATTGACAAACTTCACCTAGTTGGAATGATTTTAAAAACTTACTTTGCCATAAAACAAATAAATTTTAATTGATAGTTTGATTACTCTCTTCCGAATTGAAGAAGAATCTCGGAGACAAGATTAAAAAGATGAAGTCTTGGTTGTTTCCAACAAAAAAATTAGTGCATTTTTGAAGCCATTTGGAAAACCACTTAGGAATTCGATCCACAATGTTGTGAGCCAAATTAAAAATGGGAACCCTTCTAGGGCCCCAATTGCTCCAATTTCAAGGCAACATCCACCTCCTAAAAGAAATGACGCTTCTGTTTTAACTTGCATCAACTGTGGAAAATTGGGTCATATGCTAAGAGATGTAAGATCATGCCTAAAACTATTAATGGCTCTAATGCATAGGTTAACCTGAATGGTGAGAAAATTATTGCTTTGATCACTAAAATCAACATGGATGATGGATGTGATGGTTGATGGATAGAAATTAGAGCCTCTCATCATGCTTGTTATGGCCATGATATGTTAAAAATATACATGAATGCCAAAGATAAGAAAGTGTTGTTGGGAGATGTTCAAACCACTAATGTTGCTGAAATTGGAGGCGTGGAGGTGAATTTCACCTCTTGAAAGACTTTAATCTTAAAGGATGTCATGCATGTTCCAAAGATGAAGAAAAATCTTGTTTTTGGTTTTCTTCTAAATAAGGCAGGATTTAGTCAGACTATAGGGAAAATTTATACAACATCTCTAAGAATGGTATTTTGATGGGAAAAGGTATGCTATTGTCTATTGATGATATGTTTAAGTTGAATGTCAAATTGAATAAAAAATTTCCTTCTGTTTACTCCTTGTGTGGTTTTGATGTTTGGCGTGCTTGACTTTATCATGTTAATAAGCGTTTTATTTATAATTCAAGTAATTTAGGCCTAATATCCTAAAATTAAACGTCAATGAGTTAGATAAATGTGAATATTGCACTCAATATAAAATAACTAAGACTTCACACAAACCAGTAATTAGATATTCTGATCCCTTAAATCTTATACACAAATATATGTGAATTAGATGACACTTTAACTAGAAATAGTAAACATTATTTTATCACTTTTATTGATGATTTCTCTAATTATAATTATGTATACCTAATGAAGAATAAAAGTGAAGCACTTGACATGTTTGACTTACGTGAATGAAATTGAAAATCAATTTAGTAAGAAGATTGAGAGACTTTATAGTGATATGGAAACTCAACATGATTCTGGCTTATTTGATAAATCATATAAACATCGTGGAGTTGTACAGGAAACGAATGCACGATATTATCCTGAAATGAATGGTAAAGTATAAAGAAAGAATAAATTTCTTCCTGAACTAGCTGTTGCTCTTATGTTAAATTCTGGTGCTGCATCTTATTAGTATGGTGAAGTTTTATTGACTGCTTGTCATGTCCTGAATAGATTTCCCAAGTATAAATGTAATATCTCTCCTTATAAGATAGTGAATATAAGACAACCAAAATTGTCTTACTTTAGAACTTGGAAATGTCTGGCTTATGTTAGAATTCTGGATCCGATCGCTAGTAGAGCCTAGAGGTGTTATGACCTAAATAAAAACGTGATCATAGAATCAAATAATGTTGAATTTTATGAAGACAAATTTCCTTTCAAATCGAGAATGGTGGGGGCACTAAATCGAATCACATTCTTGTGATAAGAAGCGCTGAAAGCAACGGCGTAGTAGAAACATAACTTCGACAAAATAAACGGGTAAGAGTTGCTAAAGAATATAGACCTAATTATGAGGACTACATATTAGAAGAATATCCAACAAATCTTTAATAAGCCTTGTCATCTCTGGAAGCAGATTTGTGGAAATAAGTTATTAATGATGAGATAGATTCTATAGAATCTAGACGGACTTGGTACTTAGTAGACTTGCCTCCTAGTTGCAAAAAATCGGTTGTAAATGGATTTTGAAAAATAAACTAAAACTTTATGGAACAATTGATAAGTACAAGGCTCACCTTGTAGCCAAAGATTTTAGGCAAAGAGAATGTATAAATTTCTTCGATACCTTTTCTCCAGTCACTAGAGCTACATCCATTAGGGTAATGATTTTAATTGTTATTATTTATAACTTAACAGTACACCAAATGGATGTTAAAAGAACTTTTTTAAACAATGATTTAAAAGAAGATCGAAATCTGTATGGACCAATTGGAAGGATTTGTGATTCAGGGGCATGAAGACAAGGTCTGTAAGTTAGATAAGTCTTTGTATGGTCTAAAACAAGATCCAAAGTAATGACATGAAAAGTTTGATAACTTCACGATATCTAATGGGTACAAAGTTAGTGAAAGTGAAAATGGCATTTGCATGATCATATGTCTCTATGCAGACAAGTTATTTATATTTGGATCATACTTCCATGTAGTTAATGATGTGAAGTCATTGTTGTTCAACTACTTTGATATGAAAGACCTCGAAGAAGCCAATATGATTCTTTATTTTAAGAACACTAGATCCAAACAAGGAATTTCATTGCATCAGTCTTATTAAGTGGATAAAATCTTAAAGAAATAAAACTACTTTAACTCTAAAACTGCTTGACACCGCACGATCCAAGTGTAAAACTATTTAAGAATACTGGTGATAATGTAAGCCAAAATGAATATGTGAGCATCATTGTCAGTCTTAGGCATGCCACTGATTGTAATAGACCCAACATTGCATATGTCGTAGGATTTGTTGTGCAGGGTTACAAGTAGATCGAGCAATCATCATCATAAGCCATTGGGATAATCATGTAATACCTTACGTGAACCATGAATCTCGGTTCACATCATTAGAGATTTTTTGTTGTACCTGACGAATATAATGATGCAAATTGGAAACCTTATCAGATGATTCTAAAGCAACTAGGTACTATATATTTAGTATAATTTGATGAGTAGTATCTTGTAAATCAAATAAACAAACTATATTGGCCCAGTCCACAACGGAGTATGAAATGATAGCATTAGCTATTGCTAGTAAAGAAGCAAGTTGGTTAAGATGCTTACTAGCTGAGATTCCTTTATGGGAAAAACCTATGTCACCCGTGTTGATCCACTGCGATAGTACCACGACTATTGCAAAAATTGAAAACCGTTATTATAATGTTAAGAGATGTCAAATAAAAAGGAAGCACACCACTGTTAGAGAATGTATCTCTCAAGGAGCTATAAGAATGAATAATGTATGCACTGGTGAACATTTAACAGATCCTTTGACGAAAGGATTAGCTAGAGAGAAAGTCCATAATAAATCTAATAAGACGGGACTAATGCCTATAGAAAGTTTTCAGGGCCATTAAAACATGATTTTGTTATAGTACACCTTAAAAAAAGTTTCTGTGCGAGTTTGATATCTGAGATATAGTTCAAGACAGTTGTGCCACTCTTGTTGAATCGGAATCCTACTTGCTACACAAAGGTTCAAGTTGTAGACACCTTTGTTTTTGCAAAATCTTATAAACGTTTGACGTTACTTATAAATTCAATTTTTAAATTTAAGTGAGAGATTGTTTGAAATAAAAGGTCTAATGGGGTATTGGAAAAGATTGTTGGCATTAAGTTAGCAATAAATAAGTACAAGTAAAAGCTTGTATGCATATGTGAATTTGAAAAGTTCATTAAAGTTTCACATTGGATGGATACCACACGTTAGTAGTGTTTATATATGAAAGGTTGATCACTTGGAGCGTGTTAAAGGGTACGCAATTTTGTGAAAGGATGAGGATGCGTGCCTGCCGCCGCCGTCGTTCTTCCTATCAACGACTCAACTCAGTTCGATTTTGGGCAAACTTAGACTTGGGTGATCCATTATTTTTTTTATGCCTAAATAGTAAAATTTATGTTAATATTATTTAATTTAATTATTGTGTGTTGTAAATTAATTAATTATTAATAATTAATTATTGGTGTCCTATTAATTAATTAATTATTCATCAATAACATTAACTCTAGTTTTGACCAAGCTTTTGAGATTTTACCTTGCCTACCACATTCATTTTTCCTCGTTTACTATGTTCTATAACAACTAGTTTTTGCTTGGATCCGCTCCATTTTTCCTCACGTTTTCTTTCATTCGGGTCAGATTTTCGCTTATAAATAAAAACAGTTCCATCTCATTTTCTTCACTTCAAATTTACGCATTTCAAAATCTTTCTTCTCCGATCTCTATTTCATCTCCAAATTTATTTTCCATTTTCGAGTGACTTCTTTGCGCCATCTACGATTGGTAAAAAAACAAGATAATCAGAGTGGTATTAATACCACATTTGACTGGTCACTGTGCAATCAAATAGTATAATTCTAGAATGATTATTTACCGTGTTAGTAGTAAATAGTGATCGTACAATATATAACTAAGTTATTTTATCCGAGAGACGTCGTAATCGAATGACTGTTTTACATAATTTTAAACAGTATCACAAAATATTTTAAAGAAAGCGATTTAATTCGCGACTCAACTCGATAATTTCTTCTATGACAGTTTTTCAAAATTCTAAAACAACTCTTTTATATAAGCTTTTATTTATTTACATTTTCATCACCAACTATCTCTCCTCCTCTCTTATTCATGAAAATTTCCTTCCCTAGATCCTATCCTCTCTTTCAAACCAAAGACACCGTATACAAATATAACAGTAACACAAGACCATGTCAATATCAATAAAAGATCCCCAACAAAGAAACGTAGAGAATCGAAACACATATAATTACCAAAATTCAACATGAATTTCACCCAACATTAATAACATAGACCTACACACTATCACAAAAAGAGTGAGCAAACATTTTCTCATGTAGTCGCGCAAGTAGAGGATCCCACACACTTGTTGTTATGTTAACATCCATATAAATTAATTTTAAAGGCGTGTGACATACGTCTATTTAATTTGGATAAATGAGGAGAACTGCCAAACTAAACAAACAAAAGAAAAGAAAGAATAAAAAAAGTTACACATTCAATATATCGCCAACCGTTTATCTCGCGATAAATATATTAGTGGAAGGAAAACCGTATCGGGTTAATATCTCGTGAGGAAAGAAACGCACGTCGATTCATTGTGATGCAAGACATTATAAACGGTTCAAATCAAGTCGCTTTTGTAATTATCTAGAACTAGTAAGATACCCGTGCTTCCGCACGGGTAAATTTATTTAATATTGTATAAAATTTAATTAGATGCGTATAAATTAAAAATGAATGGTTTAATTATAAATGAAAAATGATCATATAAATTCAATTATATTAAATAATCATATAAAAAAATACTATAAGATGGAGATAATAAAAATGAAATATTAACATTTAAAAATAAAAATTATCTCTCAATTAATAGTAATTGTAGATTAAAATAAAATAGCTACTATGTTGATAATGACCCGTGAAATAAAAAAATTATTTGATGCGATATAAAATATATTTAAAAACAAATGTAAAATAAACAATAATCATGGAAATTTAATTGTATTAAATAATAATAAATCGTGAGATGGAGAAAAAAATAAAAATAAAGATATTATCTCTCAAATAAAGACAATGATTGATTAAAATAAAATAGATATTATGTTAATAGTGACCCGTGAGATAATAAATAAATAGAGAAAAAAATTAAAATGAAAGTAAGAAAGTGTGAAAAAAAATGTGAGAGAAATTTGAAATTTTAATTAAGATAGAGAAAACGTGTAATGATCGATTAAAAAAATTAAATATTGAGTTGATAGTGACCCGTGAAATAATTAAATATTTTTAGGGATAATAATTAAATGATCGATTATTAATATTTTTTTTGATAATAGATAAATGTAGAAATATTAAAATGAAAGTAAGAAAGTGTGGGAAAATGAAATGTAAAAGAAATTTGAAATTTTAAGTAAGAGAGAGAAGATGTGTGTTTGGAGAAAAAGTTGAATCATAAACATGCAATTGACACTTGGCAAAAAAGTTGATTTTCATTGGACAATAGAAAAGTGGTTGGGTGATTTTGTTAGTTACTATTTTGTCCAATTTGTAGTGTAATATTTTTTAGTGAGAAAGGTAATTTTGACAATTTGGTCAATTTCTTAGTAATAGATAGATAGTAGAAAAGAAGAGGAGCTATTCACATGTAAAGTTTTCTTGTCATAAATAAACTAGTAACAAACCCGTGCCTACGCACGGGTTCTGGTTTGGTACGCGCATTTATTTACGTAATATATTTATATTAAATAAAAGATTAAATAAGAAAAAAATATTTAAATAAATAATAAATTTTTTCGTATATAAAAATATTTAAATTCATAATAGATTTTTTCCCGTATACAATTTTTGGATCATAAATACCATATTTTATATTTAAAAATATTTAGATCAATAATAATTTTTTTTCTGTATACAAATATTATTTATGTTTAGGTATCATTTATAAAAATATCTGGATCAATATAAATTTTCGTATATAAAAATATTTAAATCAATAATAGATTTTTTCCCGTATACTTACCATCTTTCATATATAAAAATATTTAGATCAATAATAATTTTTTTCCTGGATACAAATATTATTTATGTTTATGTATCATTTACAAAAATATTTAGATCAATTGTAAATTTTTGTATATAAAAATATTTAGATCAATAATAGATTTTGTTCCCGTTTACCATTTTTGAATCAGAATTTTGTGGATCATGAATATCATTTTTTTATATAAAAATATTTAGATCAATAATAGATTTTTTCCGTATACAAATATTATTTTTGTTTAGGTATCATTTACAAAAACAAATGGATCAATAGTAAATTTTTATATATAAAAATATTTAGATCAATAATAGATTTTTTACCGTATACCATATTTGAATCATAAATATCATCTTTCGTATATAAAAATATTTAGATGATTAATAGATTTTTTCTGTACACAAATATTATTTATGTTTATGTATCATTTTCAAAAATATCTGGATCAATAGTAAATTTTTCGTATATAAAAGTATTTAGATCAATAATAGATTGTTTCTCGTATATAAAAATAACACCGTTTATAAAAATACATGGATAAAATATATTTTATCCCATACACAAATATTAATTTTTTGTAGGCGTCATTTATAAAAGTATTTAAATTAATAATAGAATTTGACTTTGACCTATAACAAACATTTGACACATAATTAGACTAATAACATATATTTTAGAAACTAATTTACTTGTGAATTAAAAAAAGAAAATAATACTCATGCACCCAAAGCGTATAATTATTTTACACATGCATAAAGTAAACTTTGACACAAAATGGTACAATTTAGTTGCAAAAGTACAATTTAGTTGTAAAAAGTAAATTTTAGACACAAAATGTCCCAAAAATGATGAGGTGGCAGACAAAAACAAAAAGTTAAAATAATATTTTTTCAGAACATTTAATTTTCTTATATTGTATGTATTGGATACGCATTCATTCTCTATTTTATTGAGACTAAGGTTTTAATATATTAATTATATTTCTAATATCATATATATCTGTAGTTAATATATTATTTTTTAAAATAACACCACAATAATCAAAATTGATTAATACAATTATTTTATATTTCTTTTTTATAAAGAGAGATTTTTTCTTATACGCTAACATAATAACTTTGTCAAGCTAATTAGATAAGACAATATAGTCAAAATAAAGTTTAAAAAATTGTTATATGGTGTTTATGTTTACAAAATAATATGTTATGATTTGATAAAGTTTTAATTTATAAAGTTGATGCATAAAAAATAAAATCATTCTATAAATATTTTATTATAATAATAATAATAATAATAATAATAATAATAATAATAATAATAATAATAATAATAATAATAATAATAATTCTTAAATAGTAAAATTATTATTATCTCAACTTTGATTTGAAATAGATAACTCATCTTAAATTTTTATTCCAAAGAGTTATTGATTCTTTTTTTCTTATATCATTTAATATAAGATTGGAAAATAATGTTATTGGTTCTCTTTTTTCTTCATTTTTCCCATTTCATATAATTTCCACATTAAAAAAATAATATTTATTAAAATCTTATTTCATTTTACTAACTATTTGTCCCGTGAGTTATTTATATTTATATTAATAAATACAAATATTTGATTCAACTTTTGGTATGTATTAATTGAAAATATTTATTTTAATAATTAGTTTAATTGTAATAACGAGTATATGAATAATAAATATTTATTTATCAATGATAACTATATTCTATTTTTATTTTATATTTATAAAATAACTAATATTTTTTCAATATTATAAGAAAAAGTTCAATTTTATCTGGTAAAACTAAATATATTCAATTAAGTGATAAGTAATTTTAAAAATAGTGCATAAATAACAAATATTCAATGGAAAATGATAGTAAAACATGATCAACAATAAATATTTATTCCAAAATTAAATGGTAATGAGAAAAAGACAATGAGTTGTACAAAGGAATAATGGGTTGGCCCAATCCATCAATTAAAAAGGTAACCCTAATTTATTAGCTATAACCAAAAAAAATTCTCCCTCCTTCTCTCTTGTGCGTGTTGTGTTATGTGGTATAATGTTTGATTTGTATCAAACTTCAATCTGTCTCCTTCATCTCCCATGTCTTTTTCCTTATCAGTAAAACAGAAAAAGCAGAAACACTATCTCCTCTCCCCCCAAAGCCCTAACCGCCGCTGCACCCCTTCTACCCAAATCTTTAGCCACTGTGCCGCCTATTGATGAAATAAGGTTCGTTTTGTACATATCTTTGTATAATCTTCTTATTGAATCAGTTGGTTTTTTGTTTTGATCAACCTCGCCGTTGACCGCCGCGATTGGAAATGAAGAAAGGAAGTGTTTTTCGCACTCCCTTTCACGCAAGCTCTCTACCGAATCAAACAAATTTTAATTCAAGTACTTTTTTTCGTTTTCGTTCTCCTCCGCCACAGATTTATGCTTGCATTTTATTATAGATCTATATACATTTTTATGCTTACATATTGTAAGATCTAAAGTGAATAAGAAAAAAAAAATTTAATTTTGAAACATCATTTTTCAAACCCGTTTGGTCTTTTCTGGTTGAGGTTCTTTTGTTATAACAATGTTGATTTTTGTTTTTTAGTTCAACCAAGGAAGAGAGAGTTAGAAACATGAAGAAGATGAACAACAAAGAAAGAGATAAGAGAAAAAATTTGTGGAGGAAGAAAGAGAAAATGGCTAGAAAAATTCAAAAAATGATGTGATGAGACATTGGTATAGGTGAAAAAGCATAAATTTGTTTGGATTGGTTAGTTTGAAACCAAAGAGAACAAAATGACATCAGCATTTTATTCAATCATAAAAACCAAAGACACAATTTATTAACCATATAGTTATAATGAAATTGAGTGACATCTTTGGTTGTATAAAGTAATTTTTGGACACAAAATACCCCTATTTTGATGAGGTGGCAAACAAAGAAAGAAGGGCAAAAATGTTTTTTCCAGAACATCTTCCTTTCTTATATTATAGATATGAGAAATACTAATTTATGTCTACTTGTTTGAGGGTGTCTCTAAAGTGTGGCCGCGCAATACGATTCTTTATGTGTGGCACTATTTTAGTTTTGATCATGTTTGATTTAGTTCTTCTAAAAAATGTAATTTAATTTTAAAAAAAATTATAAAGAATTAAAAAAAAATTAATCAAAACTGATTTAAATAATTATTCAAAAAATAATAATTTTAAGTATTTTATATTTTTGCTATAATTAATGGTTGGTAGTTATGGTTCATGGTAGAGATTTCACTAGTATCCCACCTTAGAAGTCACCATTTTTATGAATATATTAAAATTTTAAAAATTACTTAGAATTTAAATTATTTTAAATAATAATATATCTTTTTGAAAAATTAATTTGTTTTGATTTTGTTTTTGTTCAATTAAAAACAAGAGTTAGAGTTAGATGATGAAGTGATGAAATAAAGATAAGGTGTGATAGATCGAACTTTTTTAGTACGGTGGATCGTACTTCTAATATAGTAAAGAGGGGGTAGACCTGTAAGGTTAGTACTCTAACACTCAAGTCATTAAATAAGTGAAGACTAGTTTTAGAGTGAGAATGAATTGAATATCTAAAATGGTGTGAACTAATCTTTTTATAGTATGGGCAGTTAAAAGCGTTCACATGTGATACAGTTCTTTGTGTGGATTATCGTTTGATTAGATCATCCAGTGAGAGAAATGGTGGATATATGCATCTTATTCTTTGACACACATTATTGGGCCTTCTTCATGGGCCTTGCGGACAACCCGGAACAGTCGCCCCCCCAACTGTTGTTCCTACGTCGTAGAACAAAAGATTTGTCGGGCTCATCTTAAGTCGAACCTCTGGTAGAAGAAAATAGAATAGCCTTGATGGGACGTTGATGTCATTGGGTATACGCTTATTAAATGTCCCCTCGTTATTAGCAATATTTTGCAGGCATATCTCAATATGTGTCCCTACGTATGATGATAATGATTCCTTCAAGTACTAGGGTAATTCGATGCTCTTGAACAGTTCACGATGAGATCTCGATCATTGGTGGTGCAGTTCACGTTTCTTAATAACGTGGACCGCACAGTTCATCTTCCTTAGGGAATATATAAGGGGTTCTAGGGTTACCATGTTGCCTTCATTTTTCATTTGTGAATCTTTAAGAGCTCTTCTTCTGTGTATGCAACCTCCTTTATCTTTATCAATCTCCTCCCATCAACCATTATTTTTGATATACTTGTGTCACCTCTTCTGGCATAGCATACAATGCATGTGTCACTAAGTTCATCTTTTTCAGGGTGACACTTGAACCTGGACCTTTCTTTTCTTTCATACTTTCTTGCTTTATTAGGGTTTCATACTTTGGTGTAGGCACAAATCTTGTTTTTACATCAACCCTGTGATTCTAATTACGCTCATTTATTTTATATGTTGGCAACCTCTTTTGACATGGACAACTCTCAACTCGAAACCCAAAAGGAAATAGAAGACAATCCTGCTGTGTGAGTGGATTAAGAGATGATGGATATAATTTTTACCTTTGTCGATAAGGACACTTTGGATCACACATTTACTAAAATGGGTCCCTTCTGAGACTAGAGAGTGCTTCCTCCTGAAGAGGATAAGAGGATCTATAATAAGTACAATGGGTATGTCATTCTTATCCATGAATGCTTCTTTTCTCTGATAGGTTTCCACCCCCTTTTAGTAGTAATTTCCCCTTCACAAGTTCTCCCGGTGAGCTAGGCTTATATCAAAGCCTTCCCATACTGGCGCGAATACAAAAAAGGTGTGTCGTCTCAGACACTCCTTTTCCACCTCTTTAAAGCTTAACGAAGTTCTATCGATTGTCGATTCAGCCCGGGGTAAAGGTACGATCTCTCTTAGGCAGAGAACCAAAATGTTTGAGGTTTATTTAGAGAGTGTGAAGAACTTCAAGGAGTGATACTATATAGTTAGACTCATTTATAATGTGGCTATTGCTAACATATGCAACATAAACTTCAATCCACCTTATCAATGTTCGTATAAATTCTCAAAGTGTGGAGGCCAAAGTCATTCCTCGGCGGATGTTAGGTATTAAGTTTATAAATTAGATTATTTTTCCTATGAATAAACACAAAATGAAGAGGAAATTGGTAGCCTTCTTTAAAGATTTAGGCATTATCGACAACGTTACTCCTTTGAGGGTGCCGCCAAGGAAACAAAAGAACCGGTTTGTAGAGACACACTTGCTAGTGGAAATTTCTACAAAAAGGATATACAAGTCATCTTTGGATAGTAATGCAAGATAGTTCCTCTTTTATTTGGCATTATTTAAATGATTATTATCGTTTTATCTTAATTGATCCCTAATTTAGAGATAAGATGAAATTTTACAACACAATGCTCCAGATGAAGAAGATACCAACAGTTACCCCATGCACGCCTACACTAAGATCTTTCATTTTGGCTGTTGGAGGATTTCCAAGTATAAGGTCCCCTTCCGGTCTGGCAGCGCTTAAATTTCTTGTCCCAGTCCAGGTTGAAATATGAAATTCTCCAGACCGAGTCATTGTGGAAAGTCATTTATGCCCGTCGTTGCTTGTAACTGGTGGAAGTCCTGTCACCAGGCATGTTATTGAAGTTCCTTGTGGGGAAGGGTCGTTTGTCCGACTTCAGACGCTCGAATAAAACTGATGAAGGTCGAGTCTGAGTGTAGGATGAACATTAACCACAATCTCATTATCACATTCACTTATGCCCCGTCTTGGTTTATGGATGACTAAGGAGTTTTGATCTTCTATTTTTAGGTGGATTACACATATTTTTCGGCCAAGGTCAAGAGTATTCATTAAGTGGAGTTAGATGAATTGGCGTACCAAACTTATCAGGCGTAAGCTGTTTTTGCCTTTGGTGCGTCCCAAAGGAAAGATGTTTTCTTGCTTGATCGTCTTCAGAAGGAAAAATAAGTTCTTCGGGAACACATCAATGCTCTTACCATGGAGAAGGACCATCTTGATGTCAGAAATAGGGGTTGATGTATAAACTTTCGGGTATACTGACTTATAGGTCAAGAAGGTGCATCAGTCACTTATGTAATAGATGAAGAAATATGGTGAAACTATGACCTCAGATTGAACGTGTCATACCCCAAAATTTGCCCATCTCATTCCTCTTATTCAAACTCATACCAAGGCACAATGCTCAAAGACACCTCCTCCTAAACAATGGTTCAAGGAACTAGAGTTTTTGTTTTTTCTGAAGAAAATGAATGGATCAAAGGCTCAAATGCATCTCATATGGCTCATGATGTTTCAAACTATCTCCATGGAAAAATTCAGGTCCTAATTCCAAGGATTGACCACTCAATTGCTCAGAAAGTCAACAGTCGACCAGTTTGACCTAAAAGTCAAATGTGGTCAAAGTACAGTCAAAACTCCTGATTTTTTTGTCAACATCCTTATTTTGAAGTATCATTCACCATTTGATCAAGGATTGATCATGGTTCATCAAGGAAATATAGGAAATCAACAAATTCAAAAGTTTCTAAATTAGGGTTTCATAGGAAAAGTCAACTGAACTTTGACCAGCCATAACTCCTACATGGAACATCCGAAATTTCCCATCCAAATCTCATTTTGAAGGAAATTGAATTCTATACAACTTTGTCTCTCACATGCCAAGTCTAAAAGTGCTTCATTTGAGAGATATGACTTAAAACATTATAGGTCCTTTTTGAAAGTTAACCAAAAGCAATTTTTTGTCAAAGCCCATATCATCAAGATAAATTATTCAAATAGAAAAAAGCTTCGAAAAGTGACTTGTAGAGGACATCTTGAGGTTTCCAAAAAGTCCTGTAATTCCTCCGTATCTTAAAAATTGAGGGAGATATGCCTTGTCAAATTTGGGCAATTTCAAAGGGAATAATGTGAAATAAAAGGCCTCAAAATGGATTTCTTTGTAAAGGGGCCCAATTTTTTAAGATCCAATCTTGCTACCCAAGTTATCTAGAAGATCAAATCTGAATGCCACGAATTTTTGATCATTATTTGATTTTTTAGTGAATTTTATTCATTTAAAAAATTGATGAAAATCGAATATTTGCAAAAAATTGTGAAGAGATTTGATTTAATTTTGATTACCAATCATTCCAATCATCAAATCACACCTTATATGATACAAATTTCGTGCACATGGATATTGGTTAAAAAAGATTGAGATTTTGACAATTTTGGAAACCTTTACAAACCATGATTCAATCAAATATCAATCTCCCAATTTGCCAAGATTTAGTCCAATTCTGTTAACCTAATACATCCCCTATAAGTACACAAACATGTTCAGATCAAGGGGGGAGGACTCAGAGGCTAAAAGCATTCGTTCAAAGTTCAAAAACTTCAAGAAAATTTTGAAACCGGTTTGAGAGATTGGAGGAGATTCAGAGACTTTTAAAGGTTCTCACGCGTTCTTGAATCATTGTGGAAGTCGTCCCAATCATCACCAATGTCCCAGGCCTTCAGAATATCACGTGTATACTCACGGTTTGCGCAAATTTCTTTCGTTTTGATTACATTTGTTGGTGCATCATAAATGAGTTTTGTATATATATTCGTGTTTATCATAATGTTATGAATGTTTCTGGGCAGTTAATTAGGTCTTTGCGTGCTTATATCATACTTCGCCATTGTTAGGTTTAGAGTTCTTAAATTAGGGTTTTGTGATATAACACGAATTGATCCCAATTTCAGCTATATTTGAGTTCGTGAGGAGTAGAATAACTCATCCATGGGTTCACTTTTAATTTTCACAGCTTGTATGAGGTTTTGACATGTGCAGGTGAGTTAGCTACCCCCACGATCGTAGCTAAATCCTAGCTAAAGGTAACATAATTTGACCAGGGCTGGGGAGGAAGATGAATACGTGTACTCACGTTATTGGTTGTTTTTGAATCTCGCGCGCGTCTGGGTGAAGGGTTTTGATGATGTTATATTTTATTGTGAGCGCATATGATAAACAGATTGAAAGCGTAGCTGGATTGGCAAAGGTCATACGTGAGGTATGAGGGCGTGGGTTCAATCCTTCGCTCTCTCATTTTTTACGAAACCATGGTTTTCTTGATTCAATGTGTCACAGCTTTGGAACGTCACGATGCAACCTCGAGTTAGCACTGCAGGATCTCGTCCTTTCCAGATTTAATGACCAGAACGCGCAGGCACACTGTGGTCTCTCATCAGCTCACCACACTGGATCATAAGCTGAGTTTCTTAATAAGTTTTTTTTATTATTCAATAATTATGTTTTTATGTTTTATTTAATAAATTTTCTTGTAGATATTCTTCTAACTAAAATTTCTTTTGAATTTTCCTTTTTAATAAAATCATTAATAATATTTTTTTTATAATTAAATTAATTGTTTAAATATTTAATTAGGTTAATATTCTTATCAATTGATTAAAAAAAATACTTATTAGGGTTAGACTATTTAATCGAAACCTGATTTTCAACGATTTAATTAATTAGGTTGAAAACCAATAATTAATTAATTTTATTTATTCTATTAATCATGGTTAATTCGTGCCCTAATCAGGGTTTACGAAGATCGTGCCTACACTGAAATGTTTGCCTTTTGTTTGTGCAGTTTTTCAGGGTTACCATCAGGGTTCGTCCGACTACGCGCCATATCAGATCAAAAGTTAAGTCCCTAATTTTATTATTATTTAGTTATTCATTTATTTTTTGCCTTATAAAATAAATTAGGATTTACTTTCAAATGTCAATGAACTCTTCCTACACTCACCCTTGGTTGTTTATTTTTCCTTTTCCAATTTTCAGAGTTAACCAACCGTACAAAGCTCGATTATTCGGTAACCCTAAAATTCAATCTATTTTATTTCTCTTTTTCTATTATTACTTATGTCAGACTTGCTGCTTTATTGGGGTTTATGTTTATTTCTTTTTCTCCCCCATCCCCATGGCTTATTATGTAACTGTTCCTGGTTTGTATTGCTTGGCCTTGAAGGCACTTAACCTTGTTTATATTACTGCATGGTTAGTAATTTAGGGAGTGTAACTTATGAACTGAATTTAGAATAATTAATTTTACAAGATAAATTATTTTGAAATAATCACGTGATTGTGCATCCACACACCTTTTATGGTACCCCTCTTGTTGCCTGTTGCCTTGTTGCCTTGTGTTTTTCAGTACAGAATAGCCAAGTCCCTCGAATACGAGGATACCTCAGCAATGTTACCCTCGGTTCATTCTTAATATCATAGGTCCCAATGATGCTGCGTTCGATTCGCTAATATGATCTCGTCCCTCGAAGTTGCCTACGAAGTGTTGAGGTATCCCCTGGTTGCCTAATAATGGCTATTCTGATCCTTCCCTTAGACTACCTGCCCCTTCATGGCAGGGACAGTCTTATGGCGAATGATAATTGCGACGACCCTTCAACCTCCAAATAAAAGGACTTCCTACCCTCTTATGGTATGGATAGCCCTGAAAGGCTAAAAGAATTTGTTTACAAATATCAAGGTAATTTGCCCTTAATTGCATGCTCTGGTTTAAATTCCCTTTTCTACCCTTTTCTTAAAAAACTTCAATAAGGCTACGCTCATTTACAAGCTAAAGTCCTTATTTTCTTCTTCTACATTTCTAAACTTTTGGTTTCAAAACTAAAGAGCAAAGCAATTAAGAGCCCATGGACAACCATGGATGCAAAGGGTGCCTTACACCTTCCCTTTGTATAAATTACCCCCCGAACTCAGTTTTCTTTTTAAAAAGGTTTTTTTCTGTTCTTTTAGCCTTTCATTAATTTGGATAAAATAAAAGTCGATGGCGACTCTTGCTTACCGCGACATTTCGATAAAGTCAGTTCACCGTATTACAGAAAGATCATATCCAAGACCAAGGTTGCTCTTAGTAAAGTGAACCAAACATTATATTTATTCCATAAGACAATGAACGAGTTGGAGTTGTTTGAGAGTGATGCCTTGAGAAAATTAGAAGAAGGCCGAAGATGGCCTTCATGAGATGCATCTTGAAAAACATGTCTTATCTAAAGTGTATGTGAAGCCATTGGAAGGAAGTTCTCCATCCTACAAGTATCTTTTGAAAACACATTGCAGTAGGTGGAATACTTTTATCCCAAGGTGCATAGCTTTTGAGAAATGAATTTGTTTCTTTAAAAAAGAGCTTGTTTTTTGAGGTCGTGCTCGATGTTTTATTGGTCTTCTATGAGGAGTGTTCCTGACTAAAGGTATGTTCCTCTTACTTTTCCCCAAGTTTAGAATTGGTACAAGGCCGATGTAGTGGAGATTCACCACCTACATTCTGGAGTGGCTAGCTAGCTATCAAGAGTGTGGTGAGCCCTTAATCACCATTTTATGGTTTGTTGTCTTTATCTATAAGACTTTCTCATGTGGGTTTTGATTTCTTTAGTCGTATGCGTGTGACATTTGCGATAACACCCTAATCATTTTTTGTGGGATTTTGATTGCTTTAGTCACATGCTTTTGGCATTTGCGACAACACCCATGGCTTGTGGCTATCCTTTGTAATCACAAGGAAGAGAGTTTAGTGAAATTTTATTCATTGATACTGAAAAAATGGTATCACATTATAACGAAAGGTATGCTTTATGCTGCTTATTGTCTTCTAAATGTACTGGTATGGCGTGCCACAATTGACCTCAATTTTTATTCAGAGTCGTCTCTTGCATCTGTCTAGTCAGAATTATTCGCATCATCATTGCTAGGATCTCTGGTCCCTTCTTTTAGAAGTTTGATCGTCATTTATTTTAACTACTTCGTGAGGGAAGCCATTCTGATTTCAATCTCCTTCTCTTTGTATTTCCCCTTCTAATCATGTTGAAAAAGTTTATGTATCCTTCATGCTCCAGATAGGTCGACACATATTGTCATTGTTTTGTCATCAACATTGTGATACTTCAATTTAAGGTGGACCAGAGAGGCCATCAGATTTAACACTATCGCGAAGGGTCTGCCCAAGATGCAAGATGCAGTTGTATACACTTATGCATGGAATTACTAGGAATTGTAGGTCGACACTCTTTCTCTTTATTCCTTATCCCATGGTAACGATTAGCTTAATATACCCCTAGGATCGAGGTACCTTGTAGGTTGGATCTCTTATATGACCCCAACTTCTCCTTTCTCGATCTTTGTTTTTTGAAAATATATGCGTATATAATGTTGCAAAACCTACTCCCAACAATGAGATACTGGATACGGCAATGTTTTCCGTGGTTATCGTTATCCAAAGAGGAAAATCTTGTTAAATATTCCACATACCTTTTCATTATCCCAAGGATATACCTTTCTCGACTCCTGCCAGAAGTTAGTTTCCCCTCTATGATGATTTCCATTTACTCGATGATTCTCTTCTTCGAAATCCCATTTGAAAGGTTTTTTACTCTGGGAAGGCCTCTAATAATGGAAGTGATATACTGTTGTTTACCTTTTCGATCTTCTTTTTCCTATCTACTACTATATTTATTCCCTTTGGCTCCACTCATAAACTCAATAGTTTACTTGGGTGATGTCTTCTCCAAGCTAGAGGGTCATTTCTACAATGCTAACAACTTCGGTCTCCGCCGTCTCTATGAAGATTACTGTCTTTTTTGGTGCTCACGCGTATCAAAGGTTTCTTGTTCCCTGGTTCTTCTTTTTGACTAAGATTTCTTCCTCATAGTTGATATAGAGTTAGGCCCCATTAAGCAAGTCACTTAAGCTACAAGATACGTCCAACACTAGTTTTTCTTAGAATATGCAATCTGACCTCATCCCCTTTTTGAATATCAACCATTTTATCCCATCATCTGTACCTCCTACTTCCACTACTACCTTGGTAAATGGATCCATGTAATCCCGCAGGTAAAAATTTCTAAAAGGGCTACCTGCCCCTAAATGGGCTGGCCTTGACGGGTCCCTGACTTAATAGAGTTGGGATAAAAACCATATTATAATATGGGCTTGAATTATATTACCTGAGCCCAATCCTAGAAGAGCCATTTATTTATTATTACTATTGGAAAAAAAGTACATAATATTTATTATAAATATCATAAATATAATATATAAAATATATTATTTTAAATATAATACATTTTTAACTACTATATTATTTCAAGAAAAAAAATACTATAACATGTTTTTAAATATAATACAAGTTTGAAATTATTCAAAATAATACATCAATATTCAATGTAACACAAACTAATAGAATATAATAAAGTTGTGAAGTGAAATATGGAATTATTTAATATTTATTTGATTATATTAATGTATATTTAACATAGAAATATTAAATATAATAGAAGAGATAAAGTTTATGATGTGAGTCAACTCAATATGATGTTTTTGGGTGAAATAAAAAAAATATTAGCATAATATTTAGAATTTTTAGTTCTACGGGCCAAAGAGGCTACCTGCGACCCAAACGGGCTAGCTCGAGTGGGTAGCAGGATTTTAAGGATCGGGCTAAAAAAGCCTTTGCAAAATTAAGACTCTACTCTAAAGGCACAAGCCTTATGTTTGACTAGGCTTGACAGAATAACTCATATGGGCTAGCACATTTTGACGGTTATACCAGCATCGTCTCTTTTTTCTTATGCGTAATCTCGTTGAGTATGACCATAATGGTGGGTTGATGTTTTTTAGCGATAAAATGAGCAGTGAATGAATCATATAGTTTCCTTCCATGAATCTATGATCCCCTATATGAGGGTTTTAAACCAGGTCATAACAGCTCCCTTAAGAGTTAATGAGAAGATCCTGCATTTTATAGTTCATTAAGCATGATAATAATCCAATATATTGTCCATATATTTGACGTGTTTGTCAGGATCCACTGTACCGTACTAATTTTCTAGTGGGATTTATCTAGAGACCTCGAGACCCGGTTGTCAAGAATTCATATGGAGATCGGGTTCCGCTTCAGCTTAGAGGTTGATGTATCTGTGTCATGCCTTTCTCTTCTCCTGGAGCAGTGCGCTAGCGAGCAACGAGGACGACAAAACTCCAGTGGAGTATGCCTGCCACTTCTCCCTCTATAATCGAGTAAGGGAGTGTGATGTCCTCTATTTTGGTTACGACCTGACGATTTCAGGATTGCTCCATGCAATGAAGCTGCGTCTATTGAAATCGATTTCATAATAACTCATTGGTTATGGTGCAAAGCTGCCTCGCGCATGGTACATGTTCTTGGAGAAGGGTCCTGCAGGTTCTCTTAAATCCTAAGTATTATGTTTTCCAATGATTAAAAGTTTTGTTATTGTATGCCTAGATTAACTTGCAGTTAATGAATATTTTGGAGCATCTCTTGTTCAGGTATTAACAATTGCAACACAGGTTGCTTCGAAGGTTGGCCTTAGCAAAGTTATTGTAGAGGTGAGAAAAATGGGAGGTCTTGGAACATTCCTTGATAAACTTTCGGGAGAACAAAAGTTTGTTGCATAGGAACAAACTAGGAGGTCACTAAAATTGGATCATTTTCTATGGAAGGAAAAGATTAAACTTTGTTAGCTTTAGCGGCCTCAGCAGCGGCGTGGCGTTGAGCAAATAATTAAATAATCTTCGATATCATTATGGCTTTGCGAGCTCGATATTTGATCAGTTTGAGAAAAAGATTGGTGCTTCATGAGAAAAATATCAGTGATCTGAATCTTCGGTGAAGAGATGACAATGCATGCTAAAAATGTTAACATCATTCAATCTAATGGTTGTTAGTTATGGTTCATGGTTAGAGATTTAAATTGTACACCATCTTAGAAGTCATCATTTTTTTAAAATCAAAATTAAAAAAAAAAACACTTAAATTTTAAGTTTCTTTGAATAACTTTTCATAAGTTATTTTAGAGACATCTTTTTGAAAAATTATGTAATTTTGACTATGTTTTTGTTTCATTTATAAACAAGGGTTAGGTGATGAAGTGGTGGAATAAAGCTTTGCAATGGATCAAACTTTGGGTGTACAATTATGTAGTTTTGACTATATTTTTTTAATTTTTTTTTATAAAAATTATTTATTAAAAGTAGAAAGTTTTTTTAAAAACTAAAACAAACGGAACTTATATCTCACTCAAATATACTCATTCTTTTTTTTATAAGGTTAAAATAAAATATAAAAAATAAGAGAAAAATTTTAAAAATAAAACTTATGCAATATCAACGGTAAGGATGTTACTCATTTAAAAAAAAAAAAACAAAAGACATGAATAAGAAGATCAATGTTGAGGTTTGACATACCCACAAAAAAATTAAATTATTGGAGCTTATCGTTTTATTCAAGGTCCTACAAAATTAGTCAAAATAAAATTTGAAATGAGACTTTTAAACATTAAATTTTAGTAAACCAATTAAAAGTAGTTTTTTCCTAGTTTTTTTTGTGTGTATGTAATTGTTCGTTTTGTAGTTGTTTTTTTGTGTGTATCTGATTGTTCGTTTTGTAGTTGTATTTGGGATTATATATATATATATATATATATATATATATATATATATATATATATATATATATATATATATATATATATATATATATATATATGTTTTATTTTTTAAAAAACAATTAAATTTTAGTAGAGACATCAGCTCACATAAGACCTCCTGCAAGTTCATCTTTGATGTTGGTAGATGCATCGAGTTTTATCATGTAATCTACACTTTGATTGTCTTTGTCTATCGATGATGTTGATACCTCTGAACAAAATGTTTAAAAATATATATTTTTAATACTTTGGATCAACACTACAATATGTTTATAATATTTTTTCAAGGGGTTTCAATGAGGTTCACACATTAAGTATAGCATGTTAATTCAATGATGCTCATGATTCCACATGCACGATTTTTAAAGAGTTTGAAATGAATCTAGAGAAGTAACAATGCCATGTCCCAAATGAAGTGTGAAAGGTACCTCGATCTAAAACTAGTACGAATTGGTACGTCATTATTGCTTTCATCCACATTAATAATATTGCATGATAAGTTAAGAGAGTTCGACTTGATGAAACGTGTGAAAAGTACCTCTATAACTAGTACGAATTGGTATGTCATTATAGCTTTCATCCACATTAATAATATTGCAAGATAAGTTAAGAGAGTTCGACTTGATGAAACGTTTTTATGTATGGCATCTCTATTTAATCGAACCCCCATATCACATAACTTTCTTGGGCATGTAAGTTTTTTCAATATACTAAATTATAACTCGTGGTGGTATTCTCCTTCCAAATAAAATTTTGATTCATATGATCAATTGTGTCACAAATTATTTGAAAGAATAAGTAGTTTGCTTGTTGTAAGAGAGAATAAAGGTGAGTAATAATGTAGTAAGGGCTAATCTAACATGTGGGTTTGCATTTTTTTATGAAGTTAAAATTATATCTTTTAACTCTACCTCGGAGGATAAGAAATCCATGGTATTTATCCAAATAAGAAGTAATATAAATGCCTAAGATTATAGTCAATTGATTGATTTTATTCTAAGGGACGCTGGCAAAGTAGAAAGCAAGAGATTTAGCAAGGTTGATCTTCATATTTGAAGCACAACTAAATATGTCAAAGAGTGCGGCAATAACTTTGATTTAAGACTTCTTTGCCTTTACAAACATAAAAACATTATCAACAAAGAGAAAGTGAGACATATGAGATCTGTTGTTAAATATGAAAATAGAATTCTAAAACCACTGCAAACAAGATTGATGATGACAACAAAAATTTGTTCCATGCAAATGATAAATAGATAAGATGATAACATATCGCTTGAAGAATGCCATGGAAATGCTAGAAGGATGACATTTTATTCCGTTTCAAAAAATGGATAAAATTGAGGAGGTGATGCCCTGCATAATAAACTAAATGAAATTGAGGAGCCAATGAAATTCAAAGTCCAACAAACAGCCTCTAAAGAGTTTGTCATCAATAGATTTTTCAATTAAAAAAATAGAAAACATTATTATCTCTTGACAAAAACAAAAAGAAAAACACATGCACACATAATGGCAAGTGACATACTTTACTATGCTTTAGCATCAAAACAAAGCATTTCCCTTTGAAAAGGCCCCCATACATATGTCATTTTCTTAGAGTTTTCGTGGTTACTTCATGAAACAGTGGTGCCAACATCCAACACCACTCTCTTCTCATCCTTTTCACCTTTTTTCTTTGCTTTCTTTGACAATTCCCTTTAACCAATTTCTTTTAGACATTTCAAGTCTTGAGTAGCACCTACAAATACACTGAATGCATGTTTTTTAGAGTTTTTATTTTTTATTTTTTGTTGAAAATATTATTCTGAAAATATCTTATACCCAAATCACATGTAGTACGGATTTTGAATTGAGTTTTTAAAATTTAATTAAATCAAATCAAACTGTACGTACATATTTTTAATATTTTGTACTAGGGTAATATATTACATTAATTTAATAGTTAGTTTTTAATTTTTTTATGTTTTATATATGTTTTAAACATAATTGATGAATTTATTTCATAATATTAGATTTTAATATGTTATACATTATATTTTATATTAAATCTATTATTTTATTGTATCTTTATAATATTATTATTAATTAAAAACATGATTTATAAATTTAAATATTTAAAAATTAAATAAAAATAAATTACAATAATTTGACTTTGTTAAAATTAAAATTTTAAAACTATCATTCAAAACCAAACCAAATTTCACAGATTTTAATCTTTAACAATTTTGGTTTTCTAGGATAAGAAATATAGTTGATATTTTATAAAGAATTCAAAAATTTATGAATAATAATGTTGTATTTTCTAAGTCTATGAATATAATTTTTAAAAAAATTGTTTTATTATTCAAAAAAGAATAAAGACACAGTTTGTTGCTCGTTTACCTTCTATTTATATATAAATTTTATTATATTGATACTTATATGATTAGAAGTTATATATTCAAAGATATAATTAAGCCGAGCAATTTTCACAAAATGGTCATCAAATATATTCAATAATATTTAGTTTTATGTCATTTTTTTTAATTTTGTTGAGTCAGTTTGCGATTTTAAATATACACATTCAAAAAGTATATTTTTATATTTTACTCCCTTCATTTTTTATTTTGTCTCTAAAAAATTATATCAAATTAAAAGTTATTTTACAATATTGATAGATTATTATTTTTTAAATATATTTTAAAATTTAAATTTGAATTTATATTAATTATTTAATTTGATTAAATCCTTCATAATTTTACAATAATAATTATATTTATTAATATAAAAATAACAAAACAAAATGGTAGTAGTATACTAATATCTTAAAGGCAAGATGTTAACAATTCTTACTAAACAAATTCAAAATGCTAGTAGTATACTAATATATCTTAAAGGCAGATGTTAACATTTCTTAGTAAACAAAACCAAAATGCTAGTAGGATACTAAATATCTTAAAGGAAGATGTTAACATTTCTTGCTTAACAAAACCAAAATGTCTTTTGGAGTTTGGAACAAACACATTTTAGTATACGTCCATATCCTATATTAAAAACTGACAAATGTTACTCTTATTACAAACAGGTGCAAAGGGGGCCAACCAGTATTGTCACCTTTCATCGTTACCGTTTCCCTATGAATCAAGTACTATAATGCTATATCGGTTTCATAATAAATAGTACTGTACCATTTTTATTCATTTCACACATGTTGAATGATGATGATTAGAGCCATTCTGGCCCAACCCGCTTCGGCTCGGGGGCCAAAATATATAAAGGGGCTGAAGTGGATTGGCCTGATTAGTTCATGGGCTGTCAAAAATGAGTCTGACCCAGTTATGAATAGGCCACATGTTCGGGTGGATCAGTTAGGCCTTTATTTTAATATTATAGTTTTAAATTTATAAAAATGATGTAATGAATAAAAACTACGAGTAATGATAAACATAATTAAGTGATATTTAAAATATTCATCAAATCAACATTCAGAGTCTCACGAAGATAGATACACCCTCCGGACACATTTATAAGCAACAAAAATGGTTTTCACGGTTATTAAGAAATTCAATCAAGTGTAGTTCACTTTTAGATTTTGGTGAAAAATCAATTAAATTTACTATAATGTCGTTCTTATTAAATTTGATATAATGTTGGAAATTGAAATATAGGGGTATATTAGGAATTATAGCATTGAATGATTGAGTAATAATTGACTTTTGCTTATAATAGTGACCAAATTTTTTTCATTTTTGTTGCTTATAAATGTGTCCGGAGGGTGTATATATGTAAAAGTAGAGAGAAACTAAATATTATCTCTAGTACTTATCAAAATTTCTCTTTATCTCACAACTATTTCCTTAACCATATCATCTTAAAACATATCTTCATCCTCTTTAACTTTTCTTTTTCAATTGAAATACACTTATGTAATTATACCTTAGCTAAACATTTTTTCTCCAAAATTAACTAAAATTATTTTAAAAAATTTATTTTTAATGGGTCAGTCCAAAACCCGCTTGTCCGGTCCGATCATGTAAAACATAGGTCCGGTGGGTTAACCAAAAAAGATAGGAATGTGTTTTTTAAAAGTATCTTGCGGCCCAGCCCACGATAAAATATAGGGTTCGTGGGCCGGTCCAATGGGCCGAGCCTGTTTTGACAGTTCTAATTATTAAAAAATGTATGTTTTTCTTTTAAGTAATATATATATATATATATATATATATATATATATATATATATATATATATAAATTAATTAGAAATATTAATTAATTTTATATTGGAAACCAAAAAATAATCATTTTAAAATATACTATTTCCATTAATGTGAAATTTATTATAAAAAAAGTAATTGAATAGTGTTATTCTAATAAATATGGTTTTGCTGAACATAAAATGCTATGTATTATATTAAAATTTCATATTAAATATCATATTAAAATTTTATATTGAGTTTAACCCATCTTTATGAAATCTGGATACTATTTTTTACGAACTTATTTTATTTTCATCTTTATTTTATGTGGTAATCGGTTTTCCTAAAATAACACAGTTTGCTTTAAGTTGTTTGGTTCAAAATTTTCATATTTATGTCGAAGTCAATTATTGTGCAAATTTGCTTTAAGTCAATTATTGTCGAAGTCAATTATTGTTCAAAATTTCCCTTATAAGTTGTGTAGGACATCTCGAGCTTAGGTTTTGTTCTAGGATTTTTTTAGGAAGTAAGTGTATGAGCATAAGTACCCCGTCTAGTTATGTGATTTTTTTTTTAAATAATCAGTTTTTTAATTTTTTTTTAGAAATAACCAACATTTCAAAATAATTACATAAATAGCCACTTTTTTACTAAATATACACGTTGTCGTCAGGGGGGGTGGCGACAACACTTAATTTTCAATGTAGTCGCCAATGGGCCTGGCGAAGATGTACAAAAAATTGGTGTTGTCGCCACCCCCCGGCGACAACACCTCCCCTATATTTTTTTTTAATTTATTTTGTATAAATTTTTTTACCTGCATGCGTGGGCCCCGGTCGCCTCCTTGGGTGGCGACAACACTTGTGTGCATTTTTTGCCTATAAATAGAAGCTCATTCCTCCATCAAGATTCATTATTTTCTCCACCAATTTTCCCATTATCACTGCACATTATTATTCATGTCTCGCATAAGGCCGAAGTCATGGCAGCGAACATCATCCAGCCGTTCCGTGCCGGCACCGGAATACAAAAGATATTATGGACATGTTATTTATTCTCCGGTCAAACCCCCTATGTCGGTTACGTTTTGGAACATCCGCAACTTCAACAACCTGAAGCGGACTCTGATGTCACAGTTAGAAGGGGAGTATAGTCCCGGTGAAGAAATTAAAAGGATCCAGAGGCTTAGAACAAGGGTGTCGCTTATGACCAGAGATACGATACGTTGGTGGGTTGATGTGAAAACCGACCTTGATACCGAACAAATAATGGATGGAACAGATGACATTGTTTTAACCGTTGTAATTTCTTAGATTTTAATTGTTTGTTGTGTTGTTGTTTTAGTCATTGTGTTGTCTTTTCAACTGTTGCCTTGAGTTAAAATTTTATTTCTAGTCCTAGTTTATGTTATTTGTCATGTGTGTTGTAACTCATCTGACTAATGAAAAAAAAGTCCATTTCATTGGTAAAATAAATTACAAATAACATTGAACCTAAAAACTATGTTGTGGAACTAGATCCACGATTGGGACACTTGTTCTTATTATGTCCTACCTCACGACATGACATATACTACACTTCCTCTGTATTTTTTCAGTGGCGTCCATTTCGGTTCTAATACGCTTACTGTTTGGTCGACCGCTTTTATTCCGACGCATTAAATCATTGTGCCAAACTGTTTCCCCCATGTACACAGGCCAATATGCCTCCATCGCTACCAGCGGAAAGTAATTGTCGTATACGTTGAGCAACGTTGATACCTTCTAAATTTCAGATACCAATGGTATTGCATCAAAGTGAGTATGTGAACATGTTGCAATGACATGGGAGCAAGGCATGCAATAGCCTTGAAATTGGCCACAGCCGCACCAACGATCTTGGATTGAGACATGATACTGTTGTCGTGGTAGCCTCTGGTTGTGGTCAATTGTTTCTTTGACACTGAAGGTGTGGCCATAACGGTCGAACTCTGTAACTCGATGAGTGTTCCCCTTGGCAGATTCCTGTTGTACATATTTCATGCACACATCGCTGTATACCTGTTGTGTTTGTGGCACTAAATTCCACCGCTTACCTCTTGTGGCGAACAAAGTTGCCATCCGAAAATATGTTGCACTCACCAAAGCCGTTACAGGTAGGTTTCATATGCCCTTGAAAACGCCGTTCATTGATTCCACAAGATTTGTAGTCATGTGGCCCCACCTCGCCCCATCGTCGTATCACCTAGTCCATCTCGCTCTGTCAATGCTGTCAATCCACCTCCCCGCATCTGGATTTGACAAAGCTACTTTACGGCGGTAGTATTAAAATCCAGGTTGGTTTAAGGCATACCCTGCATTCACAAAATGGTTCTTCAAAAATTTATCTTTGATCTCTCGCATAAAATTTTGTGCGATATGCCAAATACAGTAGACATGCTTAGACGGGGGTCGTGTCAACCATTTTCTGGATTGTTGTATACGCTGTCAATAGAGGCGTGCCTGTCCGAAATCAAACAAAGATTAGGTTGTGGAGCAACTCTAGCTCGAAGATTCTTCAGAAAGAAACTCCAAGCAGCAGTTGTTTCTCCTTCTACTAGAATAGAGGCTATTGGAAAAATATTGCTGTTTCCATCTTGCGCGACCGCCATCAGCAATGTTCCTTTGTATTTCCCATACAACCAGGTTCCATCAATTTGAATAATCGTCTTGCAAAAACCAAATCCGATGATGCATGGTCGAAACGCCCAGAAAAATCTATGGAAGATTCCATTACCTTCGAGAGGGATTCCGTCTTGGGATTGTGCTTGCAGTGTCTCCAATATAGTAACCGTCCCAGGTGAATATAATTGAAGAGTAGCCAAGTAGCGAGGAAGTTGCTGGTAGGATTCCTCCCAGTTGTCGTAGACTATTTCAATTGCCTTCTGCTTTGCTAACCAAGCCTTTCTGTACAACAGTCTATATTTGAACACAGAAATACAATGGAAAATAATCGTCTTCACCTTCAGTGATGGGTCAACTTTGACGAGAGGTATTATGGTATGACATATCATGTCATGACTTAGTTTCCGATGATCTTGCGCCATATTTGTGTTAACGCAAGTGTGGGCTTGAGAAATCGAACATATCACCCAAGCATTAAATTTCTTCTTAAATGATGCCTTAAGCCTGTATCCACACTCCGGATTTCTGCACAAAATAGTGACTCTTTCTGGATTTAAACGACCAACTTTGAAATCAACACAGTTTACTAAGTGCCAGTTTTTTATAGCTAGCATACAATCGTCCTTTAAACGGAATGTGTCACCCTCTTTTAACTCCTCGTCTGACCTCATATATGGGTTGTAGAACATATTAGACGATGGCTCATCCTCCCCCAAATTAAGTGTTGTGAAGTGCGCAGGAGGTGAATATGCATGGGCATCGGGTACTGGAACTTGTTCTTCATATTCGGAATCACGGTTCACCAATTCATGAACCACATCTTCTACTTTAGTTTCCAACAACAACAACCACCACCAAATTTCCAACAACAACAACAACCACCAAATTTCCAACAAAGTCACCAACAACAATATTACCCACAACAACAAGGCCGCACCCACCAAACTTCAAGGCCGCACCCACCAAGAGAAATTTCAACCCACCAAGACAAACCTTTGAAGGCGTCGCGGGCACCCGCCTTTCCTATAGCCGGAATTCTAGAGGTGAAGGATGACTCACAGATTTTGTAGACCCGGAGTGCATTGAGGGACCGTCGACCCAAACACAAGAGGAACCAAATAGAGGGGGACGTCGTAGAAATATGAGAGCACTACCAACTCGCGAGCCTTCTACACGAGTTATTAGACATCCTGCGTGCGGACCGTACCAGGATCCACGCTAGGTCATTAGAAATTTTATTATAATGATTAATGTAATTTGTACTTTTTA
Organism: Vicia villosa; assembly: GCF_029867415.1. Lineage (NCBI taxonomy): Eukaryota > Viridiplantae > Streptophyta > Magnoliopsida > Fabales > Fabaceae > Vicia > Vicia villosa. The sequence goes on along the minus strand of NC_081180.1, from coordinate 32,916,338 downwards.
AAATTTTAATATAAATGACTTGTTTTTTATTTATATTATTTTTCTAACTTACAAAGTATTAAATAATAATAGGTAAAAAAAATTATTAAAAATAAAAAATACAGGGGCGGTGTTGTCTCCAGGGGGTGGCGACAACACCCATTTTTTGTACAGCTTCGCCAGGCTCAATGGTGACATCAATGAAAAGTAAGTGTTGTCGCCACCCCCTGACGACAACGTATATATTTAGTAAAAAACTGGTTATTTGCGTAATTATTTTGAAATGTTGGTTATTTCTGAATTTTTTTAAAAAAAAAATGGTTATTTAAAAAAAAAATCTAGCTATGTTAGTATCCCACTTAGTTATGTTTATTTTTATGTTTTAGACTTAAGCTTATTTATTAAACTAATCCATCTATTATTAAATAGTTGAGAGTAGAGATCAAGATGGGTATTCATTGAACGGTAATTAGTATCCTTTGCTATTTGTCCAGTTTAGAAAATATGATATTTGTATTCGTCTTATATTTATGCGAATATCTGTTAAGTGAGTATCCGTGAATTTTGAAATATTTATGGATGTTTACGTATATTCATAAATACTATTATTTAATTTTTTTTAAATATAATCAATTAAAATCGTCTTATTCCTTTTAAAGACAAAAAAAATAATTTCAAACTTAACACATTAATAATAACAAAAATAAATCACATTTATTTTATATCTTCTTTTATCAAATAATTATACTAGATTGAACAAAATAATAATAATTAATAATAATAATGATAATAATAATAATAATAATAATAATTTAAACTAATAATTAGATAATTTTGCTAATTATTAACGGATATGAATATCCGCGGATACGAGTATAATGAAATCCGTATTCGTGTTGTAAGGAATCTGATAACTAAATATCAGTTTATTTTATCCCTGATGGCCACACATTTAATCCATCTATTATATATATATATATATATATATATATATATATATATATATATATATATATATATATATATATATATATATATATATATATATATATATATATATATATATATATATATATATTTGAGGATGTTGTAATTTATAAACAATAAATACCTATGACGTGTGTTCTAAGATGAAGAAAAAAAAAAGGCAAGTGAGTAAATGTCAATAAATAGATAAAAATAGTCTCACATAAAAGTGATATTCACATTGAAAGCATTTATAAAGAGTTATGGTAATTAACTCAATAAAAGAGCTAAGTAGGATAAAGTGTCACATACACAAGTGTAGTGGTCTAAAGGCTTATGCCACTTGTCTCCTCCATACACCCCTTCACTGACTTCTGGACTTATTTTTTATTCGTTGCTTAAGTTTGAATTCGAAAATGACAATACTTCGTGTAGTGCTGTAAAATATAGGCAACTCTTAAACAATGTTGTTGTAGACGAAACAATACAACTTTTAGTAAAAGTGTTGCTGAAATGGTGTTGTTTCATCATGGGTCACAACCTTGTGAAACATGGGTCTATAAATAGACCATTTCGGATTCAGAAAATATATCACAAAACATATATCCTCTTTAATAAAATTCCATAATCTTTTCCATACATTCGAGTTTTCATCTGTCTTGTACAAACTCAAGTATAGGTAGAATTATCTTGGATATTCCGGCATAGAAACTCTAAGTCATTGGAGAATACTTGAAATGATATAAAGAAACTGATTGGTTCACGATTCCTGCCTGAATTTATTCAATCTAAAAGCTTTATCAAATAGTCTTATAGTATCTCAAAATTAAGGTCACCCAGACTTCAGTTTCAAGCATCAAATAAATTATTAAAATTAAAATCTTTACTTTTTGAAAATTATTCTATCAGAATAAAATTAATGTTTACCAAAATTTAAAAAGTTAAACTAGATATGCTGTTTTAATTATATTTAAAATGATTATCTTATGTTTTTAGTAAAAAAGTAATTGCTAGATAAAAATATTTAAAAATAAATTAAAATTAATAATAAAAGTATATATAAAGACCAAATGTGAAGAATCCACTCACCACTTTTCTTTCTTTCATGCGCGCGAATCATCCATTCAGTCTTTCGAATTTACTGTGCAGCTCTTCCAAAATCACATATCTTCAAAATCACATATTTTCAAAATCACATATTACATAGATGAATCACTTTCCTTCTTGTCATTCAGAATTTCTTGATTCCAACTATGATGCATTCCACAACAACATTCTTCCTTGTCAAGTTGGATCGTTCCGATGAAACAAATTTCACCAGTTGGCAAGGCAAGATGATGTTTTTTTCTAACTACCATGAAGATTTACTATGTCGTAGATCCTGATTTGACATCAATTTTAGAACCAAAAGAAGATGATATTGATGAAGTAAAAAAGGAACGCAAGAAACGTAAGTTGGATGAATTGTTGGGTTTATGGTACTCCAAAGAAGTAAATTATGACTTAGTTGGATACTCTAACTTCTAGTTTGCTATGTGCGGACTGGATAGAAAAAGAACCATGGATATGTGTTGCTTGTCTCATGGCATAGCAAGAAACAAGCAAGTGTAGCAATATCTAAATCTAAGGTAGAATACGCTGCCGCACGAAGCTGTTGCGCTAAAATCATTTGGATGAAACAACATCTCACTGACTACGGTGTCAAACTTGGAGTTGTCCCAATTAAATGTGACAATACAAGAAACCTTGCGGAAAACCCGATACTTCACTTTTAGGCTAAACACATTGACGTTAGGCATCACTTTATTATTGATCATGTCGAAAAAAAGGAATGTATATTCGATTTTGTAGTTGTCGAAGAAGGGGTAGCTTTGACAGAGTTCAACTTAGCCATCTGTTTTGTATAGTAGTTAGTTAGTTGAAGATTACTTGGTGTGTAAGTAATCTCAACTATAATTAGAAAGGTATCCTATTATTGTAAAATAACGAGAAATTGAAAAACTGATATTTGTTGTTTGCGAAATTTCGAATAGAAAGCAAAGAGTTACTCTGCAAATTACACAACACTCTCTCTTATCTTTTATTTGTACTTCAAATAAAATTTAAAAATTTCATTTCATTTAACTAACTTCTTAATCGAAATAAATTTTTTTTTTTAGAATTTATAATAGTGATACTAAACCATGTTTTGGAAGTTGGTTTTTCTGAATTGGGATTTATGTGAAAAGTTGGACTTTGGTGGTTGGCCTGCCGCAGCTACATTGTCCATGTTGTCAAGGTTTTTCAACTCAAGGAATAGTTTATTCTCTTTTTTTTTTTTTTTTAATTCTTTTTTTATGATATTTAGTTTTTTTTTATTCCCTAGAATCTGACAAATCTTGTCTCTGTTTCGGTGCAACTCACCTCTTATTTGTTTTTTGATTTGGCACTATCACACCTATTTGCTATTTTGGAGTTTCCTTTGCACATTAAACTTTTCATTTCTTATTTTGTCAAAACTAACGAATGTTTTTATTTCATGAGATATATTTCATAAAAAATAAACAACAATTTAATTTTTTATGAAATAATTAAAAATTGTCGAGATATTTCGTATATTTAAGAATTAAAAATAATTAAATTGTTGTTTATTTTTTATGAAATATATCTCATAATTAAATTGTTGTAATTAAAAATAAACCACTTGCTTTATATATATGTTGAGATATTTTATAATATTTTTTCTAAAAATTTCAGACACTTCATGGACAAATGTCTCTTATGTTGTTGTGTTGTTTGAACTTCTTTACTACATATTACATAAATTTTTCATCTATGAAAGTGTATAAGGCATGAGTTTCGCAGCTATCAAAACTGTTATTTTTGTCTATTTTCCATGCAATTTATACCTGCGTACATAACTTCCTAACAAAATCTCAAGCTAAGTTCTATTTGCTGAAAGCTACAACCAAACAAAAATCTAAGTTGCGTGATACTGCGCTAAAAGCTAAAAACTACAATTGAAAAACACTTAACACTTATTCTGGTGTTCTTAAACAACCTCCAGGAAGAAGGAACTTAAATTTCTCTGCATTTTCTATCAAGTAAGCAGGAAGATTAACCGCAGAAGCCGAACGAGGTATCGGCCCCAACTTCTTAATCAACTCCTGGAACGAGTATTCTTCAGGTAGCATATCGAAAAGATCATCCCCTTTGCAAATAAGTTCCTGAATTCTTGAATGACTAAGGAAAGATTTCCGTTTGACACGGTCCGCGTGACTATAAGCCGTCATTTTGAAGACAAACTCTGAGATATCCCGAAAGCAAAAGCTACAATGCCATCCCGCGTCTGATAAGATAACATTAGTCTGGCGTGAGTGCCGGTAATATGACCGAGGACCATAGACGTGTGCGCTGGCCCGCCAGCTGCTGTAGTCTACGGGAAACTCGAATGAGTACATGTAGTTTCTCAGTTCAAGATGCATTATGGGAGGAATCCCGTCGCACCATTGAAGAAGTTTCAAAGTATGAGGACTTGGAATCTCGTCTGTATCTGTCATGAGAAGAATGTCGCCATTCGAAATCCCTGCACGGCGTAACAAGGTATTCATGGCTCCACGTTGTTTTGACTCGAGCACAAACGGGTCCTCGTTTGATCCACGGACTGCAATTCGTCCGGGATACGAGTCGTGGACAACTTTCTCTTTAGCAAATGCAAATCTTTCTTTGTTTTTGGCAAAGAAAAGAGGCTTTGGAATGCCGGTGAACGTGGTACTGGACTCGAGGATCACGAATTTATGCACGTATGGATAAAGTTCATGCCATCTAATCTCTAACATGTCTAACTCATTACTGAAGATAATTGCATCAAATATGCGGCGAGGTTGGGAACGAATTGACCAGCCATGAAGTTGGCAGAGGTGATCCATAGAGACATTTTCGGCGTAAAAGTGAGGTATAGTTGTGAAGGGGGCAGGAGGGTTGTCCCAAAGGGGTCGGAAGAAATAGGCAACTTTTTGGCCATGGACATAAATTCCAAATACACAAATAGGCACAAGTAACAGAAGCAACAGACAGAAGAACTTCGGTATTTTTCGTCTAGAAGTGACACGCGTTCGAAGAGTCATACCTTGAAGGGAAAATGATTAAGAATTCTAATTGATTGCCCCAATTCAATAATCAAAATGCTCATGGTCACCTGTTACAATTTCAGCATAAGGTATTAGAAACAAACAAACTACAAAATATAACACATTCTCAGCATTTTTTCCCAAGAGACAAATGAATACTAAAATTGAGGTAAACGAAAATCACTCATAAAAAGACGAAACACTCACAATACTTGTTGAGAAAAGGAAATTTCTCAAGCATGGATCTTGTATCTTGTATATGCAAAAAGTATCACAATGCTATATTCAACATTCCATGTAAATGAAAGTGGTATTCTAGTGTTAAGGTTGTTAGCTCAACAATTGGGGGTCGATTCACCCAAAACCTTAAGGTGATAGGTGTAAGAGTTTTGTCAGTTATAAATACTCAAGTCTCCACATTTATAACCAATATGGGACTCCAGCTAACACTTGAATTATTATTCTTAACAGAGGTAAGCAATTTCAATAGACAGTGAGAAAGTATGAAGAAATTTCGTTCCTCACAACTATTGTTCTTGAAAAGATTTTAGAATCTTCTACTCATTATTTTGATTTGCAATTTGCAACATCTATAAGTAGAAAACACCTTTGGTTTTTCCTACCATTTTCAATTCAACCAATCTCCTGAGGCAAGTTCAAGGTCACTGCAATCTTCCAGTGCCTAGCTTAACTCCTTGTAAGGACATGAAATAAATGCAACACAACAGTTTCCAAATCCCAAACTATGCTCACAAAAGGCAGAAAAACCTTATTCAAGAGAATTTAACACTTCTGCGTGTCCGGTGCTAGGTTCGAACCCATGACTAATTTGCATAGTATAATTATAATTAGACTTTTTATACATGCATCCAGTTATAATTAGACTTGATAGTAAGAATTAACTATACCGGTATATACTAATTGAATAATTTGATAAATGATTAAGGAAACGGTTAAACAATCAAATCGGAAGAATATTCTAACAAATCTTTAAAATTGCAAGACAAGTTATTCTTCTTTGAAAGATAAAGAAATGGTTGTTGTTGGATTCCAAAACATGTTGTATAAACTGGAATCTAAGTGTTTGAAAAGCAAAGAAACAGAATCTAAACAGGAATTAATTACGGAGCACACAACAGTAATAATACTATGCAATTGCAAAGACGGAAAGAAACAAGAACAATAATTACCTAAGAAGTTTTAGTTGGGAGTTCATTGAAGGAGCGAGAAACTCTAAGTGTTGTGTTTCTCTTTGTTTTCTCTTCAACTTGGTTTCTCAGTTTCTCTCTAGGATGAAAGAGGAAAGAAAGAAACAAGCATTCACAACAAGGTCAACAATATTAATTAATCAACATAATCTTGGACACCTCATTCAAAAGCCGTGCCTGTCATCACGTGGTTTTGTTTTCTCTCTCTTTCTTTCTCCTTCTTATATTTTCATCTTATTTTTGTTTTTAATATTAAATTTTAAAAAGAAGAAGAAGCCTCTCGTGCTTGTGTTGGTTGGCACTGGAAATATTGAAGATTTTTTATTGATAATGGACAAAGAGTTGCTTTATCATTTTAACCAAATTAGATAAATAATTATGTGTGCACTTATTTATTTATTTTACTTTTGCTATTGTGGTTTTGTTTTCTTTAAATAGTAAGTTAATCTTTCTTGAGACTATAATATAATTCTTATTGTTCATTATCACAAGCATCATTTGATTTTCATTTATTACACAATACATTCATCTAATTAAAATTTATTTAATATAAAAAGTTCATCCATTAAATATTAACTAGAATATTTTCATAACTTTAACTTGTATTTTAAATAAAAGTTAAAAAAATAATTTTATTTAACGAACTTGAATTTTTTTATTGCCTTGCCTCTATTTCTTAAAAATATTCCGATACGACCATTTTAATTTTTTCTCCAATATTTTTAATCATCTCATTACATTCAATAGGCGAAGATTACTTTTGAAATAGACCATCGCCTTTTGAAAACCACAACCCCCATTTTTTTAATATATTTTTTTAATATTTTAAATTAATTATTTTAATTAATATAATAATAATTTTAAAATAATATCATTATTTCAAAAATGTTTTTTAAAGTTATATCTTTAAAAAATAATTATTCTAATAATTTTAATGTATTTAAATAAATAATATTAATTTATTAAAAAAAATTAAATATAGAAATTAGAAGCATAAAAATTGTCAAAACATTACCACCGATTTTTATAACATTATGCGGTGCGTTACATATATAAAACGAGTTACATTGTTAGATTAAAACTAAAATGCATAAAAAGATGAGGAGGGTTATATTTACTCCAGGAGTAAGTTATTATAACTTACTCCAAATCTAGACCATTGATTTTTGTCAATCTAATGGTTTAAAATAATAAGTAATAGTTTTCTCTCTCCACATTTAATTACTTATTATTTTTAACCACTAGATTAAAAATAATCAATGGTTTAGATTTGGAGTAAGTTATAATAACTTACTCCTGGAGTAAATATAATCCTCCTCTAAAAAGATATATCACTACCTTAATCTATTGGTGGTTCCTTTATTGACCTTTCCTTATTTGTTTCTCTTTTAATATCACTCAACTCTTACATCCTTTTCAGAAAGTGATCTAGACAAATTTCGGCATCTTGTATGAATTGTGTCGTCCACTCTGGTAACGTCTTTGGTATAAGACATTCCAATTTCAAATAAACATGAATAATATGTTGTTTTTTGATAGCCAAGCAATGCACATGATGCGTTCAGATGAATTTTGAGGTGACTTACTCCAAAGTGGGAAGAATGTTTTCGAGAAACCATATCGTGTTAAATAATACACACCCTATCATAAGCACTTGCTATAAGATGTCTCATTTTCAGGAAGTGCATTCATTTGTCAAATGGAACCAAACCTTCAGATTGTAACAAATGCTTGTCTTTTATCCGAACCATTTTCAGACCTTCCGATTACATTGACAAACCCCAATTTTCCGCCCTCCCTGCGAATCCATTGTAGCATATGTTCACGAACAACGACCATCTACCTCGACAGCAATTGGTCGATCACCAGGTTTAACACCGGCATTCCCTTCATTCGGTTTAACTTCATCATTCACTTCATTTGTTTAACATCATAGTTTACTACAACCGGTTCAACATCAACACTCGCAATAGCTTTGGGAAACATATTCATATACATCTTATCTAATATTACCAATAACAAAAAACAACTTTAAAGCTCAAACTATCATGACAATCCGGATATGCATCTCCGGACCACACCAAACTTTGTTTGGAGATGCATATCTGTACTCAACGCTCTTGTTTCAGCTCAAAAAGTAGATTTATGTAATGAAAGGGATGAAATGAATGGACTTTATCTGTAATTCCAACTTATTTTTCTCTCTTTGATGTGATAAAATACAAGAATGATATTTTGGTGTTGAAAAATAGATTGAGAATGAAAGAAACTTTTTAAGGGTTTTGAAAATGGCGTGTTGTTTAAGCATGAAGAATAAGATTATGCAAGGTGGTGTTTTATCCAGTTTCCTAATTTACATTTTCGGATATTCATCTCCAGAAACATCATTGAGTTATAAATTAAATCAGCTCAGTGAATAAAAATATCATATATAAGTGTAAAAGATATTTCGGAGATGCATCTCTAGATACACCTAAATGAGAGACACTAGGATGCATTTCTAGACAATATTTTGTTCAAAATTGAGTGAATCTAAAAAAGCGACGTTTGGTGTATTTTTGATGCGTTCGGAGATGCATCTTCGAACACATGAAGAGAATTTTTTAGATTTCTAGTGATGTGGGGTGCACCCCTAAGGGTGGAAAGAGCATTCCCCTGAATTTATGTGAAAAGTTAGACTTGATGTTACATCCTTATTGTAAAATGGCAAATGATGTTATACGTATTATTGTGAATTATGTAATGATGTTATATGTATATTGAAAAATGACAACTAATGCTATTTGTATATGGTGAAGGATCATGTGATATTCTAAGCACAATGTGAAATGTTAAGTGTCTGTATATGGTGTCACGAGAATTATGTATCTCGCATTTATGCTACCCCCACTATATTATACCATGTTAATTTGTAAAATATATTCTCACCACTTGTGTTTCTATGTTTCTCTGTGTGAACCTATATGCTGAGTATTCTTAGGTTAAGATTGAGGAGTGGTCATGGAAGATGGTGTAAAAGACCACTTCAATAACTTTTCCTTAGGATTATGTTTTTCTGAACTTTTAATAGTCATCTAATTAAGTTGGGTTAGTATAAAGGCTCTATTATTGTAACATCATGGTTTGGATTTTTATGAAAAAGTATTTTCTATGTTTTGATATTGTGTTGGAATTGAGATCATTATCCTATTGTTGTGTTTGAAATTCAAATACTATTCATGAATAATTACTTATGTGTGATGTGACACATTTATTATATATTTTTACATTATGCAATGTAATGCATATTAAATATAAAGCAAAAATTTTATTGGGGTTTAGGGTGTTATAGGTAACTCAAATAATCTATCATATTTGTGATAATTACATACTAGAAAAACAACATAAGGTAAATTTTGAGAGTGATATGCATAATTTTAACAAACCATTTAAGTATATTCACTAAGATCTTTGGGATTCAAAAAATAGAACATTGAAAGAGCTTTCTAACACATGCGGCCTAACATAAATCAGAGTTGTGAATTCTATTTTATAATGGAAATATGAAACAACATTTCAGAACCCCCCGCTTAGCGAGCTCCAAGTGAGGTGAGGAAGAAAGCACAAGTTTGCAAATTTTCTCTTCCTTGCTTAGCGAAATCCATGCAAGATGTCCAAGCGAGCCATCGCCTAACGAGCTTCCATGGAGGCTCAAGCGAGGTGAAACAGAATGTCATTTTTCCAATTTTCATTGTCTCGCTTAGATAGACATGTCATCGCCTAGCAAGGTTAGTAGAACAATTTTGTTATGTGAACAGATACACTCGTCTATCGAGATTGACAAAACGTCACTTATGGAAAATCATGAATGCTCGCTTAGTGAGAAACACAAAATAGAACAAGTGAGAAAATGAAACAGAAATATTTAGGCTATTGCATTAGAATTGAATATGATATGTTAATTTTTCTACATGGTGCATTAGATTTGAATATTGCGCAATTTGCTGCATAAATATGTTACATGCAGATTTTTCTATAGATTTTGAATTATATGCATTTTTTTCCAGATTTTTAAAAGACTGGTACCTAGCTTTATGCATATATTTATCTTATTTTTCGAAATATCTAGTAATATATGTGGAGGCGTATCGGATTTTTTTAAAAATCGGATAGAAAAACCATTTGTTTATTATATTTTTATGGTTGATTTTTTACCTGCGAAATTATTGCAAAATTTTTCGTGAAATATATTACCTGCGAAATTTTCTTTTTCTGTAGATTTTAGATTATATATATTTTTTTAGTTTTTAAAAGACCGATATCTAATTTTACGCATTTTTACCGATCTTTTTAAAATATCTAGTAATTGTACATATTTTCATTGGATTTTTTAAAATAATCCGATAATAACCATTTTTTAATAATATTTTAAGTGTTTATTTTTACCCGTGGAATTTGTTTTAGAATTTTCTGCAAATATATTTTAACTGCAAATATTTCTGCCCATTTTAAATTATGAAATTTATGATTTTTTTTATCAAATTTTTAAAGAATACAATAATATTTGTCACGCTTTAGATTTTTTGAAAATAACGATAAAAATTATACCGATTTTTTTGTATGGCCTACCTATTTTAACATATGCTTAATAACAAAAAAGAAGTATTTTTCGCATTACGAAAATATGAGTGTCAAGTATTGGTTAAGTATTGGTTCTTGGCCTGCCGCAGCTACATTTTCCATGTTGTCAAGTTTTTCAACTCACCTTTTATTTGTTTTTTTATTTGGCATCATGTTACCTATTTGCTATTTCGGAATTTCATTTGCAGATTGAATTTTTTATTTCTTTATTTTGCAGATTGGACTAAAATTGTTGAATATATGGCTATCACTAGCTTATACATGTAGACATATTCTATAACATTTTTTCTTAAAATTCCAGATACTCTTATATATGATTTTTTTATTTTGTATTAGTGTATATCGTGCATAGCACAACCCATAACAAAATATAGTTATTAGTTTTCAACAATATTCTTATAAATATTTACATACTCTAAGATATATTTTTATCACTTTCATCTTTTTACATCATGCAAATTACATAAATCATTGTTACCTAAAACTAAGTAAGTTAAACATCTAAGCAGTTTATGTTTAACTAATGTAATCTTCATGTCATGTCCTTAACATCCTACCAAAATCTCAAGCTAAGTTCTATAAGCTGAAAGCTAGCTAGAATGAAAAAGAAAATCTAAGTTGCGTGTTACCGCGCGCGCTAAAAGCTAAAAAAAAAGTCGAAAAAAACTCATTCTGGTTTTCTTAAGCAACCTCCAGGAAGAAGGAACTTAAATTTATCTGCCTTTTCTATCAAGTAAGCAGGAAGACTAATCGCAGAAGCCGAACGAGGAATCGGCCCCAACCTTTTAAGCAACTCCCGGAAGGAGTATTCTTCTGGTAGCATATCGTAAAGATCATCTCCTTTGCAAATAATATCCTGAATTCTTGAAGGGTTAAGGAAAGATTTACGTTTGACACGCTCTGCGTGGCTATAAGCAGTCATTTTGAAGATAAACTCTGAGATGTACCGTAAGCAAAAGCTGCAATGCCATCCCGCGTCTGATAAGATAAGATCAGTCAGACGCGAGTGGCGGTAATGTGTTTGAGGACCATAAATATGGGCGCTGGGTTTATAGTTGATGGTGCCCAAGGGAAACTCGAACGAGTAAATGTAGTTTCTCAGTTCAAGATGCATTATGGGAGGAATCCCGTCGCACCATTGAAGAAGTTTCAAAGCTTGAGAACTAGGAATCTCATCTGCATCTGACATGAGAAGAATGTCACCATTGGAAATCCCCGCAACCTGTATTAATGAATTTATGGCTCCGCGTTGTTTTGACTCGAGCTCAAACGGGTCCTCGTTTGATCCACGCGCTGAAATCCGACCGGCAAAGGAGTCGTGGACAATTTTCTGGTTAGCAAATGCAAATCTTTCTTTGTTCTTGGCAAAGAAAAGAGGCTTCGGAATGCCTGTGAATGTGGTATGGGACTCGAGGATCACGAACTTATGCACGTATGGGTAAAGTTCACGCCATCGAATCTCTAACAAGTCTAACTCATTACTGAAGATAATTGCATCAAAAATGCGGCGAGGTTGGGACCGACGTGACCAACCATGAAGCTGGCAGAGGTGATCCATAGAGACATTTTCGGCGTAAAAGTGAGGTATGTTTGTGAAGGGGGGAGGGGGTTTGTCCCAAAGGGGTCGGAAGAAATAAACAACCTTTTGGCCATGGACATAAATTCCAATTACAAAAATTGGCACAAGTAACAGAAGTAAGAGACAGAAGAACTTGGGAATTTTTCGTCTAGATGTGACACGCGTTCGAAGAGGCATGCCTTGATGGGAAAAGGATTAAGAATTCTAATTGATTTTCCCAATTCAATGATCAGAATGTTGATGGGTCACTAGATTACATTTTCAATCTCATTTTTGTTTGGTCATTAGATTTTAAAAAAAAGAAGAAACCGTTAGCGGTGGCGGAGGGAATGGAAGAGCCAACAAATAAATTTTTCCTGCCTATTCGGCACGTCCTTCGGAATCCCTATGTTTTGTTTTTGTTAATGTGTTATTCTAATTGTTATTTTTAGTTTATTTAGCTTTAATTTTTTTTTTGTCTCTTATGTTAGAGGGTGATTTCATGATTTGGGGCCTACAACAAATCAAATATTTGTTGGTCGGATCAAATCTCAATTTTAAACTATTGGAATACTAGTACGTTTGTGCTAGGGTCATTTATTTTTAAAATATAATAAAAAAATTATTTAACCAAAAATATTTATTATTTAAAAAAAACATACTTTTAGTTATATTTAAATTATAAATATAATTTTTATAAAAATATTTGAATCAATCATATATTTTCTAGTATATAAATATTAATTTTGTTTTGACATGAATAAAAAATTTATTTTCGTATAAAAGTATTTGGATCACCAATACACTTTTCAAATATATAAAAATAAATTTCAATATAAAAATATTTAATTTTTTTTAATATAAAAATATTAGTCTCATTTATCTCTAGTGTATCATTTATCACATTGAAGTAATATTATGTTGAAATGTTAAAAAATATTACTTAAACTTTTTTATTCCAAATATATATATATATATATATATATATATATATATATATATATATATATATATATATATATATATATAACGTACATTTGGAAATATTGCTTTAGATGTAGAAATAATAATAATAATAATAATAATAATAATAATAATAATAATAAAAAAAAATTAGTGTGAAATTTCTTCTATTAAGTATATAAAATATATACTTTTTTTTTACAGCAAAACCATTTCATTATAAATAAGGTTGTGAATACATGTAGGTACATCGTTAAAAGTATGAGAACTATCATGAAATGGAGCCGCCTTAGCCAAAGCATGAGCAACCTCATTAGCTTGTCTTCTAATGAACTTAACCTGAAAGTTCTTAGTAGAGTGAGTCAAAAGCTGATAACAGACTCGAGTAATGGCGCCGAAATCTGAGTCGTTTGGCTTGGGGATAGTCACATTATCCACTACAGTTTGAATCCGACTCGAAATCCACATTATCATAGCCCAGCTCCAAAACCCATTTAATAGCAGCCAATAGACTTAGAGCCTCGCCAATATCAACATCAGTAATAGGTGAAAACCAATCTGTCCTAGCTGCAATAAACCTCCCATCATCGTCTCTGATACAGGCACCTATACCGACCTTGTTATTAGAAAAAGAAGCATGAATGTTACATTTAAACCGACCATATAGTGGCTTACACCACTTAGTAACAGCTGTCAGTTGCTCTACAGGAGAGACTATGTTCCTGACCTGATGGGCGTCTCTCCAACCTGATAAAAGATGAGAACATCTCATGCATATATTATCATGAGACTCCTCAATCTGATTCCAGAGAGCATTGTTTCTACTAAGTTGTACAAGTTCAATGAAGTTAAAAAAATTCAAATAATATAGATACAAAACTATTTATCAAAATATTTGACCCGCTCATAATGAATAGCAAGATATTAATTTATTATAGTCTTTTTTAAAAAGATAACATTTTTTAATGTATAAACTAGTAAGAAATTTGTGCTATCACACGGGTTTCGTCGGGATTCACCTTACACGTCTACCACCAAACCATCATTTGTAAAGTTTGAATTTATTCTTTAATTGATTAACATTCACATAGTTACAAATATATGTTAGTATTATGTACCAACTTTCCAACATTGATCTGTACTAGGTTCCTTTTTCTGGATCTGTAAAAATAGAACATTTATCTTGACAAATTTGCCTAAAAAATAGAATGGAATTTGGAAAAAGTAGTTGAAACAGAACATACCATGGGGGTGACCATCCCTATCATTATCTAATCCTGCAAGTACAACAAATTATGAATATTTTGTGATCAAATAAATCATTCAAAACGTTAAACTTTAGTTATAGATCCAATGAAACAAAATCATATATATGGAGGTTAGACCATTCAACATAGAGGTTAAAAAACACCAAAATGATAAATTTAAATAAAGTAACAGATTCAATTTATAATAAACAACAAGTTTAACATGTCAATTATTTGCTAATGTTCAAGTGTATATTCATCAAATATGAAATCATTAATATTTGATACTTTGATACAATATTGTCATTCATTATTCTAAAATAGATGAACAGCAAAATCTAAAGCTGATATTAAAGCAAAGTAAAATGTTTCAAATAAGTTCATCTTACCTTATATGCAAGGGGATAAGGTAGAAATCTATTTTAAAATCAATCTTCATCTTCCTAACCACATACCCATCAAACTACAGTTTACAAAACACATAGAGTACATTAATGCTCTGCAGAATACTAATTAACCCGCAAATACCTATTTTCATCAGATATATTGGCTGCACAAATTTCCTATATATTTATATACCAATATCACAGTAACCATAGTAACCAAAAGGTTTAGAGCAAAATATCCAGTTCATATATGAAGAGCATGATATGCACAAATCTTTTCAACTATTAAAGTAACTTCCTCCAATCTCTTTTCACTATCTTCCGCTTTTGATTGTTCTCATGTTACTCCCGATTTCCACCATTCGGTGTTCCTTTCTTTAATGTCAATTTTTCAAGCAATGAGAATAAACCAATTTCGTCCAACCATCATGTGAAGTTTCCACGGTCAAATATGAGTTTCCAAATACAATGCCAATTAGACACATTCGTGAAACTATAACTACAAATATCCAAAGAGGAAAGTATAAATAGCAAAAAATGAATGATAATTGAAAATTTATTTCAAAATAGGAACATTGACAAATACAATTTAAAGATTGATAATGGATATTAAAGAAAAAAAGGGGATGGAGAAACTGTCTTAATATATGAAGTATGGTTGTAGATGCGCGGTATAGGAAAATCTCTTTTCAGTTGTGCATCCATTAAAGAGATCACTACAAAAAAGCGTATGCTTCTGTAACAATAAACTCGACGAGTGATTTTGAAGAGCGTGGTTCTTTTCAAACTTACAGTAATGATTTGAAATGAAGTATGAGATGTCAAAAGAAATAGCATTATCAATTTTTGTTGTTCAATTGGATGAGAATTGCAATTGAACAATTGGATTGAAAACTTAAAACTGTAAGAAACAACATCAAATATTAGGGGGAAAATGACGAACATTAAAATCATAGCAGATCCGACTAACGTGACTGCAACAATCTAAAAATCAGAAAAAATTATTACATTAAATCGACTGTCTTCATCAAAAACCCACTAAACACAATAGAAAAACTAACAATCCAATAAAAATACATCAAACATAAATCGACAATAAGAAAGTGAAGGTTCAAAGATCATACCTATGACTCTAATAAACAACACTGCAAACAACACAATTGTTCCAGATAACTTAGCCTCAATTTTCCTCGACAGTGGGCAAACCTATGGACTGAATCTGAATCTGAGGCTTCTCAATTTCTTTTGAGTTCAAAGAATCATTTGAAATAACTTTCTCCGGACGCAGACGGTGTAGACTCCGCGAGAGAGAAAGAGACTTCGGTGGTCAGAGTGGTGATTTACGCCAGAGATGAAGAAAGGGTTCTTTTGCAAAGATTCGATGAAATGAGAGTGGAAAATAAATAGGTAGGAGATAAACGTTGTTAATTTTTTTTTTTGCATATACAAAGGATATGAAAAATTGGAGAAAGTTTTGGCTTTCCACTACCCAACGATTATAAATGGAGAGGGAGCAACTTCCTATAAATCAAACCCTATGCAATGAGCGTGAATTTTTTTTCAATTTAGAATTAGGCTTTTGAATTTCAAATGCACTAGTATGTATACCCGTGCGAAGCACAGATAACATTTCTTATGCTAAAAAATACACTAAATAATTATTTACGATTTACAAATTAGGATAAGTTATTATACGAAACAAATACATAATTTTTTCAACACCAAGAAATAATTAATCCATTATAGACACCACTCCCTAATACAAAACAAATGCATAAATTTTATGCATCAACCAATGAGGTCTTGGTAGAATCAAAAGTTTAAAGTAAATTAGTGTATCCCAAATTCAAAGACAAATGCTAAAACAAAACAAATTCAATGCATAATAGGTGTATGACAAAAGGATAAACAAACACCATGGCAAATATTGAAGAATACATTTCAATACATGCATAAAAATGCATCTCGGTGCATACGAAGACAATGCATATAAAAAAAGAATTACAATGCATGCAGATGTATCATTTTATTTTTGGACATATCATTTCATTGTAAATGAATAAATTCAATGCACAATAATTATACTAAATCAGTATAATTCACAATGTATCAAATCAAGAATCATAAATGGTTCAGTAATCCAAAGTTAGCTCATATGGATAATAAGTGTTTATTATCCTTGTTAAACAGCAAGGTGTTTGTTTGAAACTTTTTAATAAATGATATAACTATAAGAGCATCCACATCCATCATACTCGTTTGAGTTCTTTAAATGGGTCCCGCTCATTATTATATATTATATTACACTTTTACATTATTTAAACAACTCTACTACGTTTTCAAATATCCTTACAACCCATCAAATATTTTAAAATGGGTCCCATTAAACCCCGCAATATTTCCCATATTAAACTTCTTTACGTTCATTGCCGCTTAAATAATTAATATAATGCACAACTGGAACTTGTAGGAGCGTGTTTCAACCAGAGAACGGTTGAATATGTAGAAACGGTATTTTTCATGAAATATCCATAATTTCTGACAAGTATCTTTGAAAACCGTGTAGAAACATTTACATTTCAGGTGATATTCATGCTCTAAAGAAGCTCCTTAGTCAGACACTTTGTTAAGAACTCATGTAGACATATCTTCAAGGGAAATTAAATTAAGCTTCTTGGGAGGAGTATTAGTTGAGCTGGTACTTGGACTCTAATTCTGTGTTGTGCAGAAATGCTTAGCTGGGGAGAGCAACTCATATCAGTAGATTGTGTCTAGTTTAGACTATAACACATTTATCACTGATACAAAATAGATTTCCTTTTAATATACTAATATAAATATTAAAAGAGCTACACGGTTCAGATCGTATTTCGGATTGATTTTTTAAAACCGATCCAAATTGAACTAAACCGCATGTATATATATTTTTTAGTTATTTATTTTTTATTAGTATGATGTGTTACATAAATTTATTATTATATGATAATTAATTTTTTATATTATAGTTTAATCTATTTATTTTTATTATTTCATTTATTTCAACCATAATCGATTATTCTTATTTTATAATATTAACTTTTAATATACTATATGATATATATTATATCAAATTTATGATTTATTAGTATTTTTATAATATTAATAAAAATATAATTTGTAATTTGGATATTTAAAAACCGATCCAATTTAAACCGCATTAAATTAGAACGGATCAGATTGTATTTTTTAACATATCATCCAAAACCGACCCGCGAGTAAATTTATCTTTGGATTAGATGAATTTTTGCCTTAAAACCGATCCAAACCGAACTGTGAACACCAATTATCGATCTCCTTTTATATTCATTGGGTAATTTAAATGATGGGTCAGTGAATTTAATTATCATTTTATTAGAATTAACATATTAGTCAATTTAATTATAACACCTAAAGATCTATGGGATTGTAAAGATTTCGCGAGACAACTTTGTAGATGAAGACACACCTAAGTATCTTGTTTTCTATGTATATATGTGTTTTTTCTTCTGAAAACACAATAAAATAAACCAAAATCATTAAACAAAAACAACATAAAAATGAACTAAATCACAATATTTAAACAACCAAAACCTAAGAATTAAATACAGATGAAAAAACTCAAAATCTAATTACCTTAATCTTAGGCAAATGAAAGAGTTTCCAACAAATCAAAATCAATGAATGAATGAAAGAGAAAATCTAAAATAACAAACACTAAATCAAAAACAACAAAAAATATAAACTTTAAATAAAAAATGTTAACTTGACCCTTTTCCTTTGTAGATAAGAAGAAGACGGGATGAGTCATAAAAGATAGATGAAAGAGAAAATATGAAACAACAAACACAAAATCAAAATATACATTTTCTACTAAGGAAGAGAACATTACATGCGCTTAGATGAGGTAGATAAAAACTTTTTTTCCTGTAGAAAAAAAATACAAAGATGAACATTTTTTTTCTGTTGTAGCTAAAAAAAAGTATATCAAACTTTTCCAAAAATTAATAATTTTCGCTATTTGATCGTTAGTGAGGATGAAAACATTTTTTGATGTTGTTTTACAATTTAGTCGATAACTGGCTTCTGTTTGGCTGTATTTGGTGATGTTAATTAATTATTATGAGCTTAATTGATCATGGAGGATTATTATTGTTGAATAATAATTGATTTACTTAAATGTTATTGTTTAAGTGGTGTAGCAATTATATGGAATGCATATGATGTTGTTTGGTGATGTTTTAGTGATATGTTGTAAATATTACTAAATGTTGTATGTGCATGATTATATGATGATTATGTATTGTTGTTGTTGTTGTGATTGTTGGATAGTAGTTCAGAAGGGGAAATCGTTATTGTGTGTCAATGCATGTTATTTACAGTCATAATGGGGCGTTAAGCATTGTTATCGTTGTTGCATTGATTTGTATGACATGTGTAGCAACCTGCCCTAAAAATTAAGGCTTTTAGAGTCGCCACCTATTCTGCCAAGGTGAATAGGAAACCTTTACACAATTACAGAGATTCAGGATAAGATACTATATTCAGGTCGAGGGAAGGTGTTAGGCACCCTCAACCCTTTCCTAAGGTTTGCACTATAAGGTTAGGTTTATGGCTAACATAAAGAAAGGTGACAGAAAGTTCAATAGGGTTAAAGGCTAATTATTTGAACATGATTAGAGTTTGGAGGAGGGGGACTCGCCTTGTTGCCAAGTGCCTACGTATCTCCTTAGGGAGAATCAGATTCAACGTAGTTCGGGGAAGGGTTGTACGCCTTAAGATTTGATATGAAGTGGTTTGAAGGCTTTTTGAGTGGCCTTATCGTAGTTATGATAATTCGTAGTTTGGTATTCGTAGTTTTGAAAAGGTTTTGGGAAGTGTTTTAGGATTTGGGCGTACGACCCTGATTTTAATATGTACTATTAACCGCAATGATCAATAAATTTGATCACTATAGTTAAAAGATTAGTAGTGTATTATTACCAATTTTAATTGATGGATTCAATTATCACTAATAATAAATAAGAGTATTTTTTAGAAATTTTAATATTTAATTTGTTCATTATCCCTCGTAATCGATTGATTCGATTATAAATAATAATGAATTTAAATGGAAAAAATAGGCTAATCATCGCAACCAATAAAAATGATTGAAACCCTTTAGCCAAATAAAACTTATTATTTAAATTAAACAAGTATTTAAGAAAATCGATTATTGCCCATCACGATTAATGGATTTAATCGGAACGAATCAATAAATTGAAAATTTAATATTTATAATATATATTAATTTATATAAGAAAATAATTCATTATCATATAAATAAACATTAGAAGTAATTAACTAAATATTTAAATTAATTAAAATAAATAAGTTAATTAGTGGTTTTTATTCAATATGACAGATTTGAAGGCTCATGGTATAGGGACTAATCCTGGGTACGTTGGATCTAAGTGTTTAGTGGATTGAAGGGCCAGATATGAGGGACTATAGTGGACCCTGGGGCTGTAGGCGCATGGGATCAGGGATTGGAAAATTCAGAAAAATATATGTGGGAGTGAGGGATCGAACCCACACCCCCAGACTCAACCAACACAACCTTTGCCAACTCAACTGCATTCAGCACGCGTTAAAAGAACGCACCCATCACAATATAGCAAAACAAGAAACACAATACGGAAACGCGCGCGCGAAATTCAAATCCGCGAACCACGTGATGACAACTCATCATCGTCCCCAACATACCTGAAGGTTTCTGCAAGTTTTGCTACGAATTTGCTAGGATTTTATTCGTAGCAAACATACCTGAAAAATAGCGAACAACACATACATGCATATAAACCTTTCGCGCCTATCCTATTCCTTTCGTCTAGCCTGTACGAACACAATAGTGACCTTAATCGTCCCTAATTTTACCCCTAACCAGAAAACCCCAAATCCAACTTATGAACCCTAATTCGTTCGATAATGGTGATTTACGTTTTAAACATACAAACCCCAATTAAACCATCCAGAAACGTTAAGGGGACCAAGAATAATCAGAATATTCAATCAATTTTCTATGGATGCGCATGAATTATTCTAATCGACCATAACTTTAAAACCACATACCTCGGCTAATTGGAGAGTAATCTGGGGTTGTTGATGCTATGCAAGTATCCAAGTAGCTTCAGAATGATCCCACGAACGTGTAGCAATGCTCAAATCCTTCTGAAACACTCCCAATCTCTGAAACCGAGTTTGAGTTTCTTGAAGGAATTTTTGTTCTTGAATATATGCTTCTGAGTAGAGTGTTCAACCCCTATTCATGTGGCTTGTGTTCTATACTTATAGGGGAGTGAATTAGGCCATAACTTATAGCCCAAGGCCTCTTGAAATCCAATCTTGCCAAGTTTGTAAAAATTGATTCAAATCTTGAATAGAAACTTTCTATATTTGCCCAATCTTGCATTAACCTTTTCCAATCATATTAGCACGAAATTATATTGCAAATTTGCAATAAATATTGATTGGGATTGATCAATATGCATCCTTTAATACAATATTTGATTTTTTTTCAATTACATCATTTTAAATGAAATAAAAATTATATAAAATCAAATAAAAAGCTAAAATTCGTGGCACATGGTTTGGATAACATAAGTAACTTGTGGACCAAGATTAAGTTATGGAAAGTTAGGCCCACTTGCAAAAAATTCCAATTTGAACCTCTTTCGTTTCACATTTTGCCTCCAAAGTTATCCAACTTTGACAAGGCATATCTCCCTCAATTTTTAAGCTATGAAGGAGTTCTAGTTCTAGGACTTTTTAAGCTACTGAACATATTTTTAGTTTGGGGATTTTATCTTGATGATATGCCCTTTGACAAAAAACTGCCTTTGGTTAACCTTTGAAAAGGACCTATAATCTTTTGCACCATATCTTCCAAATGAAGCATTTCTGGCCTTAGTTTGTGAGAGACAAAGTTGTAGAGAATCTAATTTCCTTCCAATTGGGCTTTGAGTGAGGAATTTCTGATGTTCCATGTGAAAGTTATGGCCAGTCAAAGTTGAGTTGACTTTCTCCTATAAAAACCCTAATTTGAACCTCTTGCATTTGTTCATTTCTGAGTTTCTATTGATGAATCATGATCAACCCTTGATCAAATGATGTATATAATCTACCATACTTGATGTTGACTAAAATTCAGGAGCTTTGACTGAACTTTGACTATGGTTGACTTTTAGGTCAATCTAGTCGACTATGGATCATCTGAGCTATTGAATGAGTAAACTTTGGAATTGGGCTTTGGCTTTTGACATAGAGGTGTCTTGAAACATAATGGACCATGGGAAACTTCCTTGAAGACCTTATCTTGTTACTTTCCTCAAGAAGGTACCAAACCCTAGCTTTAGGAGATTCTTGCTTAGGAAAATGTCTTGATGAAACTCTTGAGCTTTGAAGTATCGTGAATGAAATGAGGTGGGCAAATTTTGGGGTATGACAACTGCCCCTGTTCAATCTTCTTCAACCGGAGGATGTAAATTTGTATGCCTTTTGGAGTATGAAGGTGGAAGTAGATTGAACACTAGAATACCCAGAAATTTGGGCTTGCTGGTCCAGGAAGCAATGATGGGCTTAAAGATGCCATCCATTTGCTTGACAAGATACTTGTCTAAAGCATATGCTTTTCAGACCTGGATCATTTGATTGTATCTGAGGAGAGATGAAGTAATGTCTTACATAAGATTACCTGAAGAAGTTCTTGAATAGGGTACATCAATGGCTGATGCAAAGAAGATTAGGCTTTAAACAAAGCTCGGGAAGAAATGTCTTAGAGAAGACTAACTAAAAAGCTCCCTAAAAGGGCAGGAGATGTTTTAGAAAGAATTGGATAAATGTTTCTAAGGGAGATTACTTAGAAAAGTATGATATGTCTTAAGCAAAGACTGACCTGGAAAGGCTGGGATACGCCTTAAACAAGACTCACCTGGAAAGGCTCTTAGACAGGATACGGGATAGCTTAAACAAGATTTACCTATAAAGGCTCCTAGAAAGGACATGATATGTCTTAAACAAGGCTTCCTAGAAAGGTTCCTAGGACATGAAATGTCTTAAACAAGACTACCTAGAAAGGTTCCTATAAAGGATATGAAACGTCTTAAACAAGATTACCTAGACAGGTTATGATACGTCTTAAACAAGACTACCTAGAAAGGATATGATACGTCTTAAACAAGACTACCTAGAAAGGTAAGAAATTCTTTGACTGCTTCTGGATTGCCTTTAAAGAAAGACTTGGAATGAAGTATCAAAATTGTATCTGTGAGTGTTAAGATTGAATTGTTGATACGATCGCATTTGTGCCGTATTTGGATAGTAATATCCCTTTGATTATGAAGTGACCTGAAAAGGCAATGTTAATTTTATGCAATGTTATGATGCAAGTGTCATGTAATGAGATTCTCGAAATAAATGAGAATCTTGTATGTTATGTATGACGATCCCACATTGTAGGTTGTAAATAATATAGGCGTAGGAAGGCCAATTACGCGACCATGCTCCTTTTATGATACTAGAGCGATCTCCCCAACATCGGAAATTTTGAGAGACGTGCTCCTTAATCTGAAGGAAGTATCTTCAGAGGGAACTCGAATTTTACCATGCTATGCCACGAACCTGGTATGCGCTGCCCCTGTATTTAAATTCTTGAAAGATATGCCCCCAGTCAATAGGACCCTTGATTGTAAGCCCCTGTAATCCTCGAAATTTTGCCCCTGTTTAGGAGAACCCTCTAGACGTGGTTCTCCCTGTTCAAGGTTCCTTATTAGAAATGATCGCCTTTGATTAAATCAATCTCTTTGCTGCTAAGTATTGATTTGAATGTGAAGCAGATGCTTTTCAGAATGAGTCATGCGTTTTGGTCGTATCTGATGGACAAGAATTTGCTGAGTACTCAGAATGAGATGATGTCTTCTGGGATATTTCCTGAATAGGTTCCTTGAAAGGATAGGAAATTGTCCTAAACAAGATTGTGCTTTAAACAAAGCTCAAGGAGACATGTTTGTGAATAGAGTCAAAATATTCCTATAGAGGATAAAGACTGGTTTAAGGAATGTGGTGTTTTAAACAGAACTCAGGAAAAGACATCTTGAAGAAGATTACCCTAGAAAGGATAGGAGACCGTCCTAAAGAGGACTGTACTTTAAACAAAGTTTGGCAAGGTTCGTGGAAGGATAAGAGGAATGTTTTTTAGAGAAAAAAACTGCCTGAAACGGCTAAGAGAATGTCTTAAAGAAGGTTACCCAGAGGGGTTCCTGGAAAGGGTGAGGGATATCTTGGAGGAGATTACCTGAAAAGGTTCCTAAAAAGGGTAAGGAATGTCTCAAAAAGACTACCTAAAGAGGTTCTTGGAAAGGGACATGTCTTAGAGAAGACTATCTGGAAAGATCTCTGAAAATCATGAGAAGTACCTGGAAAGGCTCATAGAAAGGACGAGAAGATGTGTCTAAGACTATCTGAACAAGGCTCCTAGAAAGGATAAGAGATTTTTGAACATGTCTTGAAGAAGACTACCTAAAAAGGTTAAGAGACGTCTTTAAAGAAAACTATCTAGAAAGGCTCCTGGAAAGGGTGTGAGAGTGGCATTGACACCATCTGATACTGAGTGACCTTTGCAACGTGCCCCCATGTAATGGGCTTGCCCCATGGGCTATTCAGCGTCTTTGAGAGGTTCCATGAATCCTGATTAGATTGCCCCAGATAAATGGGATAATGACGGGTTATGCCCTGTGTACACATTAGTCATCCCAGTCATGCGTAAGAGATGTTTCTTCTTTTGATATGCTTTATTCATTATTAGAATTTTATTTAAAAAAATCATCATTAAAAATATTAACAACAATTGATCTAGTTGTAAAGTGACTATCATTTAAGACTTGGAGTTGAGACCCATGAATGTACATTGACATAGTGATAATGATATAAGATTAGGTTTGTAGGTCTTTCGGTTTGATAACTTCTAGCAACAATTTTTGGTTTTTTTTTTTTTTTATATTTATAAATTTGAATTGTTTAAAAATAAAATAAAAATTAATTTAGTATTTAAAAATAAAAGATAAAATCAGTCCAATCAAAATTAGAAAAAAAAACTAATTTGAAAAAAATATTAATAGAGGAACTATTATGACATGGTTAAATTTTGTTAAAGATAAAATTAGATTTTTTTTTACGGGAATTAATTTAGATTTTGTATTTTTTGTGTATTTTGTTATAAAAATATATGTAATATATAATTGATTTTTAGTCTGAGTTATTGAAAATCTGATTAAATTTTAAAGTGACTATATTACCTTTAAATTGAAACTAATTTATTTTAAGGAAAATTTTTAGGTAGACACTTACATAATAAATTCTTTTACACACAACTAATCACAAAATTTCAATTAATTAAATAATAAATATAAGATTTTCTCTTTCCTTCTTAATCACAGCCACTCCATAAATTCAAATAAAAAAGAAATTAAAATTTTCTCAATTCTTACGTAAGAATATGAATTTATGGTTGTTTCTATGCAAGAAAGGCAAACTATTTTTTTTTTTATATAAGTTAAACTATTTTTTTTCCTGCTTTATGCACTCAGGTTTTTAGAGGAACAGGCCCTAATAATGCAAAGTTGTTATCCCCTCCTCTGGAGCAATTTGAGGCGTTGGGCACACTCCATGAAACTTCTGCAACCAAACAAACAAGTTACTAATATATATATAGTTAGAAACATCTTGAGCAATTTGAGATGTTATACATTACTGAGTGATTAATAATAATTACCTCCATGGAACATCTTGAGCAAGAATCCAGTCACCTTCTTTGTCTTGATAAACCAGTTCATACTGTTGTTGATCATCATCACCTGTTCATAATCAATCTCATACGTATCTCAACTAATCAACTTGGAAATATAGTTAGGTATTTGAATAAACAAATATATAGATTTACGTACATTTTCCAAACATATGCATCAAAGTTTGGTTGAGAGTTTGAAATGAATGGTGTGGGGTGAGATTAACTTTTCTAGCTATTCCTACACCCTCCATCTTCACTTTCACGTAATTGCTTGACACCTCTTGATCCTCATTGTAACTATGTTTCTTTTTCCTATAACTAACCGGAGGCCAGCCCAGGAGAGCTTCTCCATCATCTTCACCTCTCCTACAAATCAATCATATATCATATTGTTAACTAATGAACATACTAATAATGAAATATATATTGAAGAATGATAATAATGAATTACTTATATTACTTGGTGATAGTGGAAGTGGAACTCTGACAGGAGGGTTCATGTTCATGATGATCTGAGTGGCCATGAGGAGTTAATGGGAGGAGAGAAAGAGTGGGATTCATAACATCTGATCCGTTGGTGTTACTAGACGTTTGTTCTACGAGTTCATTGAATTGGGGAAAACTACGTTTCTTGTTTGGGAAATGAGTCTTGCTAGAAGCATTGGAGAGAGAGAGAGTCAAATGAAGATCCATAGTGTACACATGTGATTGAGTACTGTCCACTAAGGAACATTATATAAGAAAGAATTGAAGGGTGCATGTGAATGGTGAGAGAGTATAAAAACTGAGGATGGAGCAGTTTTGGATAGGAATGCAAATTGGAAGATGAGAGAACAAGGACAATGGGGGAGCCTTGCGGGAATGAGACAAGATATTGGGAATTGAGTTGAGATGTCTGTGTCTTGACTCATACTTCACGCGCAGTCGTGTTCCACCTCTACTCTTCCTGCCTTTATAATCATGACTCTTAAATGCAAGCAACAAATCTAGCTAGCTTCTTTGTTAAAAGAGTTGGATTAAATTGATTATATGATTCATTCTCATTTTTTATTCATTCAAAGCTTGTTTGTTATACAATAATGGAAGAATTATATATAGAGTTGGTTGAGTTCTAACAAACTCTAACAGACCCAACTATTTTTAACTAACTCTAATAATAGATTAAGTCTAACAAGCATTATAAACTAATACTTGTATTACTCTCTCACTCAAGTTTAAGACAGTGGAAGACCAACTTTAAGTTTGACACGCAAGTCATTGAAAATTGTAGAGCCAAGTGGTTTAGCAAGTGAATTAGTATTTTGAAAGGCAGTTGGAACATGTTAAATACCTAACTTATTGGAAGCACATGTTTTCTTACAAAATGGATGTCTAATTCAACATGATTTTTCCGTGCATGGAGAATTGGATTGTGAGAGAGATTGACGGCACTCAGATTGCCACACAGTAATGTGAAGGGAAAGAAGGGAAAACATAGTTTAGTGAGTAGTGACTCAAGACATAAAAGTTCAGAAGTCGTATGTGCCAATGTGTGATATTCATCCTCAGCGCTTGACTTGACGACAAATGATTGTTTCTTAGAGCTCTAGGAGACTAAATTGGGGCCAAATAAGAGACATGAGCCATAGGAAGACCTCTTATCATTAACATCATTTTCCCATTCATTATCACTATATGCACAAAGAGAGAACTTTTGAAGGGAATTGGGGGGAAGTAGAGTGAGGTCAAACCCGATTATGCCACTTTGATACGTTAGGATCCATTTGACAACAATTCAATGGATAGTTAAGGGGAAAGCAATGAACTGCGTGCCTTGTTGACACTAAGGCTTTGTTTGCAAGTTTGGAGGGAAAGGGAGGGGAGGGCTTTGGAAAATAGGAAGGATTTGGTGAAAAGAATAGAAAGATTTTGAGTAGGAAGGTTTTGGAGGGTTTGATTTTATTTATAACACCAAAAACCCCATAAAATGGAGGAACTAAAAAATTGTATTGAATGAGGGTTTTGAAGGACTTACATAAAATTTTTAAATATCTTTTGAGGAAAGATATTCCTACACTAACAGTTACATTTACACCGTATAATTATACAATTTTGTTTTTTTAATTATATTTTATAACTATTGTTCACTTTTTTCAATACAAAATAACATATGCCTTGTTGTATTTTTTATGGTGTATGTGTATGATGTAGGAAAATTAGTGTAAGAATAACAACCCTCATATCTTTTAGGTTGTTATAGTATTCTAAAAATTAAAATTTTAGTAATGATAACGACTCTTTTATCATTATAAACAAAATTATTTTTTCAAAAACTGTCAAATATTTTTCTATATTTTTTTTTTAAAATTTTTCTTTTCGGAAACCTTCCCCTCCCCTCCAAACTCGCAAACAAAGCCTAAAGAAAATATCAGGGCGTGTCAAAGTAACATACTACAATGCCCTAACTATGGATATGTATTGATGAGGCTCTTAAACAGGTACATAGCCAAACTTATTGAATTTGAGACTGCCAAACATTAGTGTGAAAGCTCCATTAGCTTTTGGCATATGAGTACGTGTTAGAAGGTCTTTAATGTATTTTGAATGAGACAACACAATTGACCCTTAAGCATGAAGAGTGACTTCAATGCCAAGAAAATATTCAGGTTTGCCAAGCATTTTCAAAGCAAACTTTAGATGGAGTTTAATAATGAGATAATGTATAAGTGTAGAGGATGATACAATTATCAAAATAAAATCCACATAGACCAAGGAATACACGACAATCCCTTGGTAAAAGTAAACAAACAAGGAATGATCACTTTTGCTTGAAACAAACTCAAACTGAAAAAAAAAAAGCTTGATGAAGCCTTGATGTGTGCTTAAGGTCATACAAGGCAATGTGAAGCTTGCAAACAAGGGACTTGTTAGACGTAATGACGCCAAGAGGTTACACCATGTAAACCTCTTCTTAAAAGACCATTATGAAATGCATTGTTGATGTCAACCTGTTGTAACTCTCATTTATTTGTGACGGCAAGTATGAGAATAACCTTTATAGTTGTAGGCTTCACCACAAGAGAGATGGTTTCA
This sequence comes from Vicia villosa, assembly GCF_029867415.1. Taxonomy (NCBI): domain Eukaryota; kingdom Viridiplantae; phylum Streptophyta; class Magnoliopsida; order Fabales; family Fabaceae; genus Vicia; species Vicia villosa. The sequence goes on along the minus strand of NC_081180.1, from coordinate 32,887,393 downwards.
TTGTAATCAAAACCAAATTTCTAATGAAATCCTTTAGCAACTAAGTGAGCTTTATACTTATTTACACTTCCATAAGGATTTTCCTTGACTTTAAACACCCACATGCAACCTACACTTTTCTTGTGAATGGGCAAGGAAGTGAGTGGTCAATTTTTGTTATCCAACAAGGAATTATACTTAATTTTTATAGATTACCACTGAGGACTAGACAAGGATTCCTTAAGTGAAATTGGCTCAGTGATGGTGAGAAAATATTAAGGTTTCAAATGATCTGTCTTTGCTCTAGTAGCATTCGATGAGCATCGGTAGTAGTATCATCTTGTAAAGTAGGCATGTGTTCACCGAGAGATGCCTCACGTATTTCAGATGAAGACCTATTATTGGGAGCTAATACCTCTGGTAAATTATCATTGGAAGATTCCTTATTTATCTCAAATATGGACTTATCTATGGAATGACGAGGGTTGGCTAATGACAATGACACATCATTTGAGATGTCTGCAAAGATAAATCCATAAATGGACTCAATAGGGGCCACATTTTTGGTTTCACGTACATGAGATTTAATGTTTGAAGTATGTGGTAATAAGATTCTTGGGAGGCCAATTGTCTGTGCAAGAGATAGCGATAGGCTTGATTATGTGTGTTACAAGTTATCGATGCAACTAGAAAAGAGAGTTTAGTGGGGAAATTTTCACTCATTGAGTGAAACATCTTTCGATATAAATTTTTTGTCATATTTATTAAGACATTTGAACCCCTTTTGTTGAGTAGATACACCTAAAATATCACACTATTTACTTATGAGTTGGAGTTTGTGTTGATTATTTGGCCGAAGAAAAGGAAAGCATAGGCGCCAACAACTTTGAGTGACTTGTAACTGGGTAGCTTCTTGTGTAAAGGCATAATAGGAAGCGTAGCAATAACTGATATTCACTCGCCTTAATTTTATAATATTTTATTAAAATATTTTTTTATCACGGTTCTTCCATACAACCATTGTGATATATTAAAGGTTACTTGCTTCGATTCCCAAAGCCAGTAATTTTTTTCTTCTTTTTGTTACAAAAAGAGGTTGTCATTATACTCTTATAAATATAGTAATAAAAATACTTATCATCATGGTTAATACTAGAAATCAGTATGAATAGTACTTACATATTATCACATTTTATTTTACCAGCCATGATGATAAGTTTTACTTATATATAAGCGAAGTTATCAACCTTTCCCTCAAAATAGTCGTCACCCTCTTAACAAAACCCTAATAATGTTCTTTTCCACATTCAACGAACTCGTCCTCGTTAGCATCTTAAAACTTAAAGGTAATCAAGTTCATTCACTTTCTCTTTCGTCTTCTTCTTGATGAGCCTTCTTCCATGTTATTTATACATTTTCTTCAATTTTTCTCAAAACAATAACATCTTTCTCTTCCATTACAGTGAACTCGTCCTGATAACCATCTTCAAAGTAAAAGGTTATATTCTTCATTAGCTTTCTTACATTTTTCATATCTATTTCATGTATGACACTAGTTTTTCTTAAAAAGTATTTTTTTTTATTTGGCATGATTTACTTCTCTTTTGGATTATGTTTTTGTATATGTTAAGATGCTATTAATGTTAGTTTATGTTTTCAAAACAGGTTAAGATTCTGAAAGCTGTTTATATTTAAAAATTTGGTTCAAGAGAATGCATACTATGAGTGTGGTTCATAAATGGTTTGTGTTGCTATGGAGAAACAATATAAGAATTATGAAGCTATTTTGAAAGATTCATCCTCTTTATATTTTTCCATAGCAACACAAAGTTGTTCATCTTCAAATTATTCTACGAATCTTTTCAATAAAAGGGATGATGTTGTTGTTTTGTTGATAAATGTTGATGTATGTTGTTGAGTTTACTTTAATGTATGTAGATTGCTTGTAGATTCCAACCCTTGACTGAACATGCATTGATTTAGAGTGATTTAGAAAATAATAATTTGAAAATTAAGTTATATTTGAAAACCAACTTAGATCAATAAATGTTTTTTGAATTGCATGCATCTCGAAATTCATCTACCGCTCTCTAACACGTAGAACTTGGTTCAATGCTCCAAATTTTTCTAAGCAACAGTTCATTCTCTTTTAGTTTTATATTGCAGAATATTAAATTTGTTGAAAAATTCTAAATCATATTTATCTCCATCATCATAACAATCATTATCATCGATCAAAATAATGATGGTGATAGCGATGATGATGATTCCGAATTAGTTAACATATTGATGCTTTGCAAAAAAGACTACGAATGAATATATAATTGCTTTGAAGAACTCGGGCCACTAAACCAAATTCTATCTGTTAAATAGCAAGAGATGAATTACGGGATGCATGGAATTTAAAAAATAGTGGTTCGTTTAAGTTGGTTTTCAAGAATAATTTAATTTTTCAAATTATCATCTTCTACATAAATTTTAATGGTTGTATATGTTTAGTGAGGTGTAGGAAAAACAAGCAATCTACATGTTTTATAATAAACTCAGGGTACATACCACAAAGGTTATCTTCTATAATTATGGTGAAATATTAATTATATTTCAAATAAATTCTGACGTTGGGTTTCAAATCCATAACCTAAATATATATCACAACGATTGTTTATTATAACCTTGTATTAGGTAGCACACTAGCTGCCTTATAACCCCGGTCACACGCCCGGTATGGAAACCAACGTACATACAACCACCCCTTACCTCACAACGGTTGGTAAGACATTGTGGTATCACTTGTACGTAGTAGTGTGTAAGCATGTTAATGATGTAAGTTGTCATAATGAACTTATGATCTAAGTAAGGCAAAAAAATAAAAGTATGAGCCAAGCAAATGATCCCCATTTCAACAATTTACTGGTGTTTCCTTTCAATATACTCATTTGATGAGATGCATGTTGGCATATGAGTCTATGCATTATGCCTTGTTCAGTTGAATTCTTGCTAAATGGCCTAAATTCTCCGCCAAAGTTAATTTTCACAACTTTAATGTTAGTTTGGAATTAAGCTCTAACGTAAGGAAGAAATAGTTGAAGGGAGTCATAACATCTAATTTAAGTTTAAGAAAATAAACCCATGTAGTTAGTAAAGGCATGGACAAAGATAATTTATTATTGGAATCCAGTTTTAGACCTGAAAGGTGTAGGGACCCAAAGAATAATATATACATGATCTAAAGGAACAATATAATCATTATCAGAGTTGGGAGAATGAATCAACGAGCCTTACCCAAACAACATAAACCATAAATTTGTGGTGTAGCTTTATTATTAACTTTGATATTACACAAATGAATTATATATTTAACAGTTTGAAAATTGACATGTCCCAGTTTATAGTGCAATAATGAAAGTTCATCGCAAGAAGTACAACCTTCTAGAGCAAACCTATAACCAGGGCTACAATTATATTTAGAAGAAAGAGAAAGTAGACAATAAGATTTTGGCTGAGACAATTGATTGTAGGAAAGCAACACAAGCCATTATCATCAAGAAATTATCCAATGACAACTAGATTAGAAACCTGATATTTCACAAAAAACTTGTTAGCCAGAAACTAAAAAATGACACATTTTTCATTGGCAAATTCCGAAATAGATACTAAGTTTATAGTTATGTTCGTAACATGAAGAATCTATTGTATAATCAACTTAGTGCTATGTGTAGAATGGGAATTAAAATAAGATGAACCAATATACTTTGGACTTTGGCCTAGTGGTTAAGGCTTGGGTCTTAAGAGTAGGCTCCTCTTAAGGTTCCAAGTTCGAATCCCGCTAGGTGCAAATAATCCATGTGTTGGTCCAGTCCATACAAAGCTTTGCTCCGGCTTTAAACGGCCCCCCTCAAGTGGACGGTGGGATTGGTCCCCTTGGATTAGTCGGTCGCAGGGTCGGATACCAAGATTTCAAAAAAAAAAACTATCTGAACTTTATCATTTCCTAAAAAACTATCTTCAAACCACACCTAAGACTATCATTCTCGTGGCAAGGAATGCTCCTCAGTGTACACAGTGGATCTTTTATGTCCATTATGGAATTTGAGGTATTGGAGTTAGCTAGTGCATCAAAAACCTCAACCTTGGCTTGATTGTCATTCGTGTGTCTGTTTTCATGAACACCTTGTGTTATTGCTGCAAGGAAAATATTCATCATAAACATTTTATCACAAAGGGAAGGGGAAACAGATTATGCAAGGGGAAGGTATTAGCACCCCTCACAATCGTTGTACTTAACAATAATTATTTTGTTTATTCTATGTGTAAGGATGTTGTTTTAGGGTTTACTTGCTGCTAAGGATGGATTTAATTAGGGAAAAATAGGTTTTAATTTAGTGTGCTCCAATATTTCTTGAATCTTATGACTACGCATCTTCATAGTGCAATGAAGAAATCATATCTCCATAGTTCTTCTAGAAAATGTTTGTTTGTTGGTTGTTTTTGAAGGAGTGAAAAACACTTAGAAAGGGGGGGGGGGGGGGGTTGAATAAGGGTTATTTCACAACGATTGGGATTGGTCCCTCTTGGATTAGTCGGTTGCAAGGCCGGATACCAAGATTTCCAAAAAAAAAAACACAATTATTTTTATCCTGGTTCGTTGTTAATTAAACTACTCCAGTCTACCCCTGACAAAGTGATTTACCTCAATTGAGGATTTCATCCACTAATCAAACTGATTACAATGGTTCTCCACTTAGAAACTCTCTAAGTCTTATAGAGTATTCTGATCACACCTTGATCACTCTAGGAAATCCTTTTACAATCAATGTAAAATAAGTATTACAAGAGATTCAAATGCTTCTTAATAAGCTATAATCACAAATTGATTTTTCTCTTAAGTTTAAGATCTAACACTCACTAAGATATTACAAGGTTGTGAGGTTGAAGATGAAGTTCTTCTTTGCTTTTGTTTGATTTCAGTTTGACAGTGTTTTGGTTCTTTTGCGCAAGAGTTCGTTTTTTTGCTTCTGAATCATAACTTCTATATATAGGCGCTGAGGAAAAGTGACCGTTGGGAGCATTTAATGCTTTGCGTGAATAGTACACTGCTGCATTTAATGTTTCACTCTTTTGTCAACTACCTCGAGTCAGTCAGAGATTTGACGTTATAGCCTTTTCATCTTGTACTTGCTTCTGGACTCAGAATATGTAGAATAAACATTTGAATATCAGAGTCTTCAACTTTGGTGCAGATGCAACTTCTGTCTTCAGACTTTGAAGTGCTTTGAGCATGATACCATCAGATCTTCAGAGCTTTCCTTCTGACTGCCATCTTCTGATGCTTTCCAGATCACGTTCTAATTCTGCAGGACTATCTTCTGATGTTTTCCAGACCATGTTGTGATGAAGCCATCCAGATCTTCTGGGTCAGAGCTTCTGAACGTTGATTTTGTGCATACTCTTTTATACTTTTCCTGAAATGGAAAACGTGAATAATTAGAGTACCACATTCTCTTATACAAAACTCTTATATAATGTTATCATCAAAACTAAGAATATTGATCAGAACATTTCTCGTTCTAACAGTTTTTAGTGGGTGGTGATAACGTTCACGTTCTAGAACTAGGCATTGTCGCTTGCGTGTTGAGTCTTATTCGTTATATGTGTTGCGGTAGAACGAAAATAAAATGACCTTTTCGAAAAGGTTTAGAGTTACGCCCTCAAGGAAAGATGACACATTTGATTGGTTGTGTTGATTTTAGGGTGGATATGAGTCCTTAGATAGGAACCTCTAAAGGTAGTACCCAATTTCTTGTTACTCCAAAATATTTGCTATGAAAAATGTGTGGCGAGTATAGTCTCATCTCCTTATTGAAAGACAAGTACTCGGACCTCACACTCTAAAGTGAGTATCCTAACACTTGGAGAAGAAGAAGCCTTCACTCAATCGTTCCCCTTTTAGTCCAATAAGGGGAGGACATTACTATTTTTATTTAGAGTATTTTGGTTTGGAATGGCAAGTGTTAGAGCAAGATTTGTTCTGATCAATATTCTTAGTTTTGATGATAACAAGGATATGAATTTTGTGTGAGATAATGTGGTACTCTAATACATTGCAATTTCCATTTCAGGAAATATATAAAGAGTATGCACAAATCAGCGCTCAGAAGCTTTGTCTCAGAAGGTTCAGCATGCAACATCAGAACATGGTCTGGCAAGACATCAGAAGATGGTTAAGGCAGAATCAGAAAATGGGTCTATGGAAGCATCAGAAGAACTTGAGATCAGAAGCAGAAGCACTGAAGTTCTCATGGTATCACGCTCAGAAGCACTTCAAGGTCAGAAGACAAGAAGATGCTATGCACCAAGCTGTTTGACTCTGATGATATTCAAATATTATATTCACAAACATCAGATCAGAAGAAAGTACAGGTGGCAGGCTACGCTGACTGACAAAAGGAACGTTGGAAGCTATTAAAGGCAACGTCAGTAGACACAGCGTGAACAAGGCTCGAGGTAGTTGACAAAAGCGTGAAACATTAAATGCAATGCTGTACGGAATACACAAAGCATTAAATGCGCCCAACGGTCATCTTCTCAAACGCCTATAAATATGAAGTTCTGATGAGAAGCAAGGTTAACAACTCTGAACCAATTCTGAACGAAATTATTCTGAAAGACTTGCTGAAACGCTGTTCAAATTCAAAGCTCACAAACTTCATCTTCATCAAAGCTCACTACATTGCTGTTGTAATATATTAGTGAGATTAAGCTTAAACGTTAAGAGAAATATCACTGTTGTGATTATAGCTTTTCAGAAGCATTTGTAATACTCTTAGAATTGATTACATTAATTTGTAAGTAACTAGAGTGATCAAGTGTTGATCAGGATACTCTAGGAAGTCTTAGCTTGTGTCTAAGCAGTTGTAATTAGAGTGATCACGTGGTGGTCAGGATACTCTAAGAAAGTCTTAGCTTGTGTCTAAGCATTTGTTCCTGGAGTGATCAGGTTGTGATCAGGATACTCTAGAAGACTTAGTCGCGGACTAAGTGGAAAACCATTGTAATCTGTTGCGATTAGTGGATTAAATCCTCAAGTGAGGTAAATCACTCCGTGGGGGTGGACTGGAGTAGTTTAGTTAACAACGAACCAGGATAAAAATAACTGTGCAATTTATTTTTATCGTTCAAGTTTTTAAGACTACACTTATTCAAACCCCCCCTTTCTAAGTGTTTTTCTATCCTTCAGCAAGCGCTTAGACATTTAACCCTAAAGGTAATGTTAAAGCTCTTGAAGAAGGAAAATGTCAAAACTTAGACCCTCCCTTTACCATTCCAATTTTATTGAGGAAAAGAGTTTGAAAAAAAGCACTTGGTATATAGACCAAGGTTTTAGTTTTAATTGAATGAAGATGAATGAAATGTGTGGAGTGAAGTGAAGGAGGTGAATTGGGTAAAGGCAGGTTGATTGTGATGCCTAAGCATTCGACTTATGGGTAATGAATATACAAAGCTTGCTTCTAGTTTATGACGGAGGAATAGTGATGAATTTTGTTGGAGGTTGATTGCAACGCCTAAGCATCCAACTTATGGGTAGTATGAGAGAGGTTGAAATCCTAAGGAGGGAGGTGGAAGAAAAGAATTCAATTATTTAGTTTGGAAATAACTTGATGTTGGATCAAGCATTATTTCTTTATCTTTGTTTCTGAAATTGTTTTCTAACGTTTCAGTTTTATCTTTTTAAACATGCATGACATACAAATCATACAAAGCATACAATCCTACACTATTATATGTCCTTTGGAGAGGGGGAAACATTTTGGCCCACCTTAAGGGGATGAAGCACTACTACATTATTACCATATCCAAGGAACTTTAAAGCAAAAAAATTAAAATGATAAAGTACAATTGGTCACAATTTGTTAATGTCCAAAAACTAAGCCAAGGTGCTTCAAATTAGTACCTCAAAATCAAGGGTAAAAATATTAGTAAAATGCAAAAGATGATGAATGAAAATTGCATGAATAATTCAACAAAAACTAATAACAAATACAAACCCTAATCAAAATTCTAACAAAAATCTAAAGGGAACTAAGGTATTCTATTAACATCCATGAACAATAATTAAGAGAAAATTTTCTAGAATCATGGTCACCTATTCATCTATCATTATGCCATGTTAAACATGCACCAATGCCAAAACATAAGCGAAAATTGATGCACAAAAATGAAATGGAAAATATTGTGATAAGTGTGGAAAAAATCATGATACTAAAAGATTCAAACGACATATTATTTCTAATAAAACTCTAATTAAAACTAAACATAAGAGAAATAAAAATAAGTTAAATGGACCCTGGGGGTGTTCAATCAGGAAAATGGTTGTGAGAGATAGCACAACATCTAAAAGGGCTATAGACCTTGGCCTCAAATGCAAATTGAAGGGGAAAGGTTCAACCTCACGTCTCAGATTTGTTTCTCAGAACCTCACCTTTCTTCTCTCTGACTCTCTAAATATTCCAGTGACCGGAAAATGCCCTGCCACGTCATAAATCTCTTTCAATGGTAGGGTACCACCTAATGTGTTGAAGATCACATCAACCTCTTCATCTCAGCCTCCTAAACATGAATCCCCTATTTTTCTCTCCGTAAACCTCACGCAAGACCCCAAAATCAAGTCCAAACCTTTGAAACACTCGCCTGTGTCCTCCTTTATTTCCAAACTCTCGTATGTGTTTTATATTATTTAAACATTCGTTTGTGTTAATCTTTTTAGGATACTCATCTGTATCTTTCTTTCGATACTCGTCTGTATCCTTCTGTTAATACTCGTCTGTATTGACCTTTCTGAACGCTCGTCTGTTATTCTTTTCTAGATACTTGTCTGTATCTTCTTTCGATACTCATCCGTATGGGTATTTATAAACACTCATTCGTGTTCTTCCTTTCTTTCATCCTAAGTAAAGTCTCTTCCTTTCGATATATATATATATATATATATATATATATATATATATATTATATTTTCAAATTTAAATTATTTAAAAATAAAATAAAAATTAATTTAGTATTTAAAAATAAAAGATAAAAAAGTTTTAAAAAAGTGAAATCAAATGTTAAATTGTTCAAAGAAAGTTAATAAAAATAAAATCCAATGTTACACAATTTAAAAGTTAAAAAAAGAGTGAACACTCCGTTACCCTTGAACTTAGTCTGACATCAATATCTTTGTTTAGTGACACATCATTTTTTACAATTATTTTATTTTAAAATAAATTCAAATTGTAAACCAATTTGCACTAAAGATATTGATACCCAATTACCAGACAAGATCTTCTCCATTTCTTTCTTTCTCTATTTTGTGCATTACTAAAGTTTTGAAAATATTAATGTAATAATGTGACACATAATGTGTACATTTATTTTTTATGCCCTACATGTATCTCCAAAACTATAGTAATGGAGAAGATCCGATCTCCCCAATTACTTATTATGGGTACCTAAAAATTTAACTAATTTAACTAATTTGAAAAAAAAATAATGTAGGAACTATTATGGTCTGATTAAATTGTTAGGATTAAATCAGGTTTTTTTACGGTGTTAGGATTAAATCAAGTTTTTTTACGAAATTAATTTAGGTTTCGGAGTTTTTGTGTATTTTATGTTCCAAAATATTTGTAATATATAACTGATATGTAGTCACATCTATTAAAAATCTGATTAAATTTTAAAGTGACTATGGGCCTGTTTGTTTCAGCTTTAAAAAATAGATTTTTTCTTTGTATTTTTGAAAAAAGATTTTCAAAAACCGTTTCTCAAAATATTACAAGTTTTTTTATATTCGTTTTTCCTAAAATGAAACACTAATTTTGACATCCTATAACATAAACATAGATTATTGAAGACCAAAACTTAGTCAAAATCGCAATTTTTTGAAAAATTTAGATTTCAAAAATGATTTTTATGAAAATCTATTTGAAATAGCTTCAAAATTATGTGATTTTTTAAAATTTTGATATCTAATTTTTTTTTCCATAAATAGATGAAATACCTAAGATCATATTTTAAAAATAATTATTCAAACAAAATTTTCATTTGAAGCTTTTATTGTAATGCTCCGATTCTTCGACACCGGTATTTATCATTTAATTGGTAATTAGAATGCACATTGGTCTTATTCCATATCAATCTAAGCATAATTATATAATAAAAGAGGCATTAAGAAGAGCTAATGGATTTAGTTGAAATTGAACTAGATGACAAAAGAGTAAATATGACTTAGTTAGAGGGCAATTTGGACATTAAACCTTATGCATGTGAACTTAAGACATGTTTGGTGAGATAGTATTTCATAAATCAGAATTTATGAGAGAAAGAAAGAAGGAATAGCTTTTGAAGCAAAGAGAAGGAAGGAAGAACTCATCTTCATGTTCCATTTTCGCAACATTAGAACAACCTCTACTAAACATGCTATAACTTTCTACTCGTAACTCCGATTCAGATAATTCTTGAAGTTTTGGATTCTACACAAAATTTCTTTCTATTTGATATATTAATTCGTGTTCATAGGTTCTATATCGATGGAGATAGGCAAGTTTGAAGTTGGTTGATCCATGCTGAAAAATGAGTCAAAGTGTGATTATGGGTTCTTGATGATGGAGTCGGATTTTTGGACAAGAGAGGAGTTCAATTGCTGCTTGAATGTCAGCTTAACCTTAAATAATCATAGGTGAGTATCATAGTTAGAGACTTGGGAAAATTTATGGGAATGATATGTTTTGGGGTTTTAGGGATTAAGAGCTAAATCCATGATTCTTGATAAATGCATGTATGTGTTGTTGAATATAGGTTAGTTGTGATATCTATTGTTCAAATATGTTATTAGATGTTTCATGCAGGTTTTTTGGAGGGGTAATTGCATCTCATTGCAGAACTCGTGTGTTCTGCGTTTTTCTAAAAAACCACTAGCTCACTAAGCGAACTCAGTTCGCTAAGCGAGCGCTGTTTGTGAACTTCAGAAATCGTGAACTTGCTAAGCGAGATTACGAATGTAGAGCTTTCTGTTTTATGCCCATGGCAACGGGCTGGGAGCTCGCTCAGCGAGCCCTGAAATGCAGAATTTTATTTTTGGTTCCCCTGAGTGCAGAATCGTACCGTAAAGGGAATCGATTGCCTCCTCGACTATTGTGACTTACCTAAACCTTGTGGAAAGGGTGTAATGCCATGTGTGTAATATGGATTGCTATTTTTACATCTCTGTGAAATCTAGCATACATGTATAGCGTGAGTTAATGTGTTGATCGTGCATGACTATTCTAAGTATGCTTGCTAATACTCTTATGAGATAGAATACATGTACGTGATGAATATGCATTGTATATATATATGATCGTGATAATGTGAACTATGCTTGATTTCCGCCATTCCGGTTGAACATTCTGACGTGATTGCCTGTGTGATGACATATACCGTGCTGGGTGATCTCGGTGATGTGTGTATATATACTAGAATCAGAGTAAGCATGGATAATAGATGGTAAATCGCTTAAGACCACGACTAATGGTGTGTGATCTTTAGTGCGTGCCATGCTGTGTGATCTTGGATACCTTGTTGTGTGATCAGGGTATTGTCTTACGCACACTATACCAAATTTGTCTTTTAGCAGCACCCCTACGAAAGCGCTTTTAGGAAAAAGCGCTGGTATAGGCTTCGCTAAAAACAAAATTAAAAAACACGCTAAAAAAGCGCTCTTATAGGGGGGGGGTATGAGAGCGCTTTTCAAAAGCGCTCTGGTAGGGGGGGTACGAAAGCGCTTTTCAAAAGCGCTCTGGTAGGGGGGAGGAACGAAAGCGCTTTTCAAAAGCGCTCTGGTAGGGGGGTTTAATGAGAGCGCTTTTTAGTCAAAAACGCTGGTATAGACCAGGCTATGAGAGCGCTTTCCAGAAGCGCTTTAGTAGCCTTTATTAAAAAAATTAAAACCAAAAACACGCTTCTACTGTTTCTCACTTTCTCTCTTTCGTTTTCTCTGCACGCGAAACAGAAACCCTCATTGTCTTCTTCATCATCCTCCATCGCCCCTCCGTCCACCACCTTCGGTCCTCCGTCCACCACCATCGGTGCCGTCGACCACCATCGGTCCTCCGTCCACAACCATCGGTGCCGTCCACCACCGCGAAGTTCTTCTCCGATTCTCACGACATCTTTCAATTTCGGTAATCTTCACAAACTTTGAATTGAGTTTTGATCATTGGATTTGCTTGTCGTTAGTTCTTGCGAATTTGTTTGAATTATCTGTTTATTACTCGAGATGCAATAGATTTGTTATAATGGAAGTGTTCATAATCTTGCTTTTGTGCATACTAACTGTTTGTGGAATTGATTGAACCAAGTATGTATCAATACTGCCTTGCTTTATGAAAATGTATTGGAATTGCTTGCATCTCACATAACTGAAAACAGAAGCAAATAAATTGAGTTATTTTATTTTAAAAATTTCTATTGTTATGAAAATGTATCAATAGATTTTCAATAGTTTTCATCATTGGATTTGCTTGTCGTTAGTGCTCTAATTGTTTCACATGTAGAGATTAAGTAAGTGTTATTGAGATAGGTGATTTTGTCTTGTTCTATTGCTACCATTTTCTTCTTGTCTTGTTCTATTGCTACCATTACCAAGGTTTTTTTCTCTCATCTTTCACAACTTGCTCAATTTACAAATTCTTGTTACAATATATGAATTTATGAAGAAACATTATTGGTATTTTTACGGTTTAATCAATGAAATTGTTTGTGTAAAAAATGAAAGACATGGTTGGGTATCTCCGAGAATCTTCCATCTATGGATAGTTATTCTTTTTTTGTTGCTTTTCAATTCTACTTGATTAGTTCTAGTGTATAGCTTGTGTGTAGACTTAAGAAATGAATGATATTCCAAAACACATTTTTATTTAATTTTAATTTTAATTATTTGTATAGTAAAATATATGGTATGCATTTTCATGTTTGTCTCTTTTATTTTTTATGATACATGCAAGAACTTATTAAGTACTTTTTTTATTTAATTTTTGTTTTAAGTTAAATTAATAAATAGCTAAACATATTTAAATAATTTTTGTAAATTCGAGTGTTTGTAGTTACTATAGCTAATTGATAATTGATTTCATATCATTTTAAATAATGGAGTTCTATATTGGGGTTTTTTTGATATTGTGTTAGTAGTGGTGTATTTAACTGCATCGTGTGTGTGTTTAATTTTACAGTTACTTTGAAGTCTCTGGTTTCTACTTGTACAACGCCGATTCAAACCTACCCATCTCCCACATCAAGTCTATAACTCAGGTTACTATCCCTTTCTTCTTGCTTATAGTTTGTTATATTCTGCTTTTAGTTTATTGTTTATGGTTCTATTTAATATCAATTTAGTGTCTCTCAAACCAGTTTTTTGGTTTGTGGACTTATATTACCTTGAAATAAGGTAATGTCTTCTTTAAGAAATCGGGTATTCTGATTAGGTATTCTGATTAGGTATTCTATTATGATGATAGCTATTTATTATCTTGACAGAATTCCTTATAGAAACGAAGAAGCACTTGTTTAGCTTAATTAAGACATGGATAAGACATGGATGAATTCAAACCGATTGTCGAAAGAGTACGAGAAAGGGGTATGGGAATTTGTTGAGTTTGCGGTTGCGCACTCCAAAGACCCGCTTCGAATGCCGTGTCCTTGCTTGGGTTGCTGTTATGGGGGTATGGTTGACGGGAATCAGTTGGGATCTCATTTACTACGGTTTGGAATTGATAGAAGTTATACATGTTGGACAATGCATGGTGAGAAAAGTAACGGGAATGCTGGGTCGAGTTGTAATAGGAAGTATGCTTCAAACGACGATTGCACAGACACATACGATTGCGATCGAGTCGAAGAGATTGCAGAAGCGCTTGAAGAAGATCTTGCGGATTGTCCCAAAATGTTTGAGAGGTTGGTAAGCGATGCAGAGAAACCGTTGTATGATGGTTGTTCAAAATTCACAAGATTGTCTGCGGTGTTAAAGTTGTACAACTTAAAGGCGGACAATGGATGGTCGGATAAAAGTTTCACAGAGTTATTAGCCCTTATGAAAGATATGCTACCAGAGGATAATGTTCTTCCCAATCGAACGTATGAAGCCAAAAAGATGTTGTCCTCTATTGGCATGAGCTATGATAAGATACATGCATGTCCAAACGATTGCGTTTTGTTTCGAAACGAGTATGCAGCGTTGAATGAGTGTCCTAAATGTGGTGCCCCTCGATATAAGAAAAAGTTGTCTCCTGCTAAAGTCTTATGGTATTTTCCTATAATTCCGAGATTTAGACGCATGTATCGTAGTGAGACCGATTCAAGACACTTGACTTGGCATGCAGATGAAAGAATTATTGATGGAAAGTTGCGACATCCGGCAGACTCACCACAATGGATGAAAGTTGATATTGATTATCCTGAATTTGGAAAAGAAGCAAGAAACCTTCGGTTGTCATTGTCTACTGATGGAATGAACCCGCATGGTATTCAAAGTATCTCGCATAGCACATGGCCTGTGATTCTTATGATCTATAACCTACCTCCGTGGCTATGTATGAAGCGTAAGTACATGATGTTATCAATGCTAATTTCTGGGCCTAAACAACCAGGGAATGACATAGACGTATACTTGGCACCGTTAATCGAAGATTTAAAGTTTTTGTGGGACAACGGTGTGGAGGTTTACGATGGGTATAGGAAGGAAAGTTTCAACTTGAGGGCGATGTTGTTTGGAACAATTAATGATTTTCCAGCATACGGAAATTTATCCGGGTACAGCAATAAAGGTCAAAAGGCGTGTCCCGTTTGTGAAGATGAAACCGATACGACACGATTGGATCTTTGTCAGAAGAATGTCTTTCTCGGTCATCGTAGATTCTTAAATTCTAATCATCACTACCGTGGGTGGAGAAAAGCATTCAACGGAAAGGCCGAACATGGTACAGCCCCGCCTTTTTTGTCAGGTGATCAAATTTTTGAAAAGGTGAAAGATGTGAGTGTGAATACAAGATTACACTCAAAGATGTTTTTGATTTATGGCAAACTCAAATGAGCATTCAAACAACAAGGAGGAATCAGAAAAGCAAAGCATTTGATCACTCATGAAAGCACAAGGTGATCCACTATGCATATAAGTCGACTCAACACAAGCTGGACATGAAAAATGCAGAAAATCAGCAGTTAGGTCGACCTACTGTCAACCTAGGTCGACCTAAAATGAAGGAAAATCCATATACCTCTGCTAGGTCGACTCACAGATCATTTAGGTCGACTCAAAATGAAGAAATCTTCATATCAGTCTGCTAGGTCGACCTACATGGCAACTAGGTCGACCTAATCTGTGAAAATGTCCCCAGAATGCATCAGAAGAGGATTCTGGTCAACCTACTCCTTCAACAGGTCGACCTAACTGGGAGCAAAACTCTGCAAGCTCTGTTAGGTCGACCTAAGCACTACAAGTGGTCGACCTAACTGATCAAGAAAGTTCAAAAATCAGTTTTTCTTGGTTCTAACTGTTATGCAATCATATATATTGTGCAAGGGTAATTATTCAAGCAACACCAACGACTGAAAGATACACAAACGCTTCTCATCTTCGTTCTTCATCATCTCCAACACAATTACACATAATCATTCTTGCGTTGCGGGTTAGTGATGAGTTCGATAACGTCCATGGAACGGAATTGAAGATTCCTAGTGGGTGAAGGTTTGTGGGGTTTGTTGGTGAATAAAATCTGCGGGTTTTGTCCTCCACGACGGGTGGTTCTTGGGGGTTTTTATCAAGAGGCGTTCATTGAGGATTCGGCTGAGTGTAACGATTGAGGAACGGGGAGTTCAAGGAATCAAGACACTGTAGAAGGGAATCGAAGTGAAGCTCTTGGATAACCTTGATCTTGCTCAAGATTAAGGGGGAAGAAGATTCAAAGGATCGACATAATTGGTTTATCGTTTATCGCTTTGTTATCTTCTTTGTATATACTACTTTCAACATTAATGAAAGATTACCCAATTTCAATTTGGAATTGGGGGCAGACGTAGTCGTAGCGAGGACGATCGACGAACTGCCTAAACAAATATCGTGTTCTTGTCGCTTTTACTTTCTCTTTTACTTTCTGTTCATAATTGGTTATAAGTGCAAAATTGATCAACGATTCAAGTGTTAAAATTGTGAATTAAGGTACTGCACAAACATCACAATTCACCACAACTTGAATCACTATCAATTTGAACGTATCACCAAGTGTTTGTGTTTTTGCTTAATCCAATCTTACTGCATTGCAAATCAAAGTTGTCAATCTAGAAGTTAATTGGATTTCAGTGGTTAAACGTATTGGTTAAGCTATCATATTACTTCACCATCAATTCCACTCACTCTTTGGTTTTGAAACACATACGACCTTTGCAATAGCGGTCCAGAATAGACGCAAGTCGATTCAGAACCGCTTTCGCTCGAGTCTGTAGAAAAATCTGTAAAAACTTAGAGAGATCTATTCACCCCCCTCTAGATCTATAGGCCAGCGTCTAACAAGTGGCATCAAGAGCTCTGGTTTATTCCGTGCTACGTGAAACACTTATTGGAAAGATGGCTTCTGGACCTAAAGGGGCTCATAATAGAGCTCCAGTTTTCAACGGCGAAAACTACGGCTATTGGAAGGATTGTATGTGTGTCCATATCAATGCAATTGATAGGAACATCTGGACAGCTATTGTCGATGGTCCATTCCAGATCACCATGACAAATGCAGCTGGTGCAGTTGTTCCAAAACCAGAAGATACTTGGAATGCTGAAGATGAAAAGAAATATGCATACGATTGGAAAGCGAGAAACATTCTAATCTCAGCTCTAGGAGTTGATGAATACTATCGCGTTTCCCATTGTAGATCAGCTAAAGCTATGTGGGACACATTGCAAGTTGCCCACGAGGGAACGGATGATGTCAAACTAGCTAGGATCAATACGCTAACTCAAGAGTTCGAACTTTTTCACATGGAAGATGGTGAAACCATCGAAAGTATGCAGAAAAGATTCGTTCACCTGAAAAATCGATTAAATTCTCTTGATAGACCTGTTTCCAATGCAGTTGCTACTAACAAAATCTTAAGATGTTTGAACAGGGAATGGCAACCCAAAGTTACAGCAATTAAGGAAGCAAATGATCTCAACACTTTAGACATTACCACTCTGTTTGGTAAACTAGAGGAACATGAACAGCATCTTAAATGCCTTGACATGCATGAGAAGAGGACAAAGAAAGAAAAGAACATGGAGAAAGAGGTAGAGAAGAAGTCAATAGCTCTAAAAGCTTCGAGCTCCAAGACCTCAAAACGAGAGCCAAAGGATAGTGACACAAGTGATGACGAAGACTCCGATGATGAGGAAATGGGACTGTTTGTGCGAAGATACAACAAATATCTAAAGAAAAATGGAGCAAAACATTCCGACAAAGGCTTGATCAACTATAGAAAGCAATCAAACATGTTCAAACAAGATGACGACAACAAAGGAAAGATCAAAGGTCTTTGCTTCAATTGTGGGAAAGCCGGTCACTACAAACCGGATTGTCCATATCTTAAGAAAGAAATGGAGAAGAACCAAAGCAAAGGTCATAACAAATCTAAAAGAGCTTACATAGCATGGGAAAGTGATTCATCTAGTGAAAGCTCATCAAGCGATGAAGAAGAATCATCAAACCTATGTTTCATGGCTCATCAAAACAAGAAAAAGAAAGCTGTAAGTCATCTTAAACCTGAACTCGTAGATAAGGTATCTCATTCTCAACTAAAACTTGCTTTTGAAGAATTACATAGAGATGCAATTAAAGCTTTCAAACTTTTGGCCTCAAATAAGAAAATATTTTCATATCTTGAATCAAAAATTGAGAAAACCGAAAAGGATATGGAAGCTTTAAAACAATCTATGCTAGACATTCAAAAGGATAAAGTTGAAATAGATCCCACATCATGGTTTGGTTGTGAGACATGTCACATTTGGCAAAAAGAAGTGAGAGATCTAAAAGCCAAGTTAGACAAGGCTCTACAACCAAAAGTGACTTTTGCGGTTGATCCAAACAAGTTCAAAAGATCGTATACTCCTTTATATAGTAAATACACTTTTGTACCAAAAGTATCAACTAGCAAAACTCCATATTCTCATCATATTACCTGTCATTATTGTTGCAAAAAGGGACATACCATTGAAAAATGCAAATTTAGGAGAATTTTAGTTCCTAAAGGAGTATTTCAATGGTTGCCTAAGTGCAACAAATTGTGTACTCCCTACCAAGGACCCAATGAAAATTGGGGACCTCCCTCCTTAAATTAATCCTGCAGGAAAAGTGTCTTGACATTGCCGAAAGGTTGTGGTTCCTTGATAGTGGATGTTCAAGACACATGACTGGAGACCTATCTCTTTTTGTTGAGTTTCAAGCAAAGAAAAAGGGGTATGTCACCTATGGAGATAACAATCGGGGAGCCATACTTGGTAAAGGAAGTGTAGGTAACCCTTCTGTAGCGGCCGGCCAAAAATATTCGAGCGTTTGAACATTCGAAATATAACAGAGTCGCCACCAGATTTTATTTATTCCAAAAGGAAAGGGAAAATAATGATAAAACCCACAAAGAAAGATAAAATAAATATGATGACCAGATTAGGGTTCGGGAGTCGGTTAAGCAAGGGGAAGGTATTAGCACCCCTCACCTCCATCGTACTCGATGGGACCCATTTAGTTATTCTCGTGATCGATTGTTAGCTTATTATTTACTTGCGTTTTATTATTATAAGAAAGAAACAAAATTAAAGTTTTTTATTATCGTGCTCGCCAAGACATTTGTATCTTGTGCCTACGTATTCCCTAGTGCAATGGGAAAGTCAGAGCAATCGTAGTTCGGGGTAAAACTACGAATTTTTGTTGTTTGATTTTAATGAACGACGTGTGAATCGCTCTTTAAAAAAAGTGTTGCGAACTAAGTTAAAAGGTTTCTTTATGGAATCAAAGCATTCAAACAAAAGCTTAACGGCCATCGTCTAAATGCTTTAGAGCAACTTGTACAAGTACGTACAACCCCCTCTTGATTCATCCACTATAAACCGAAATCGATTTGATAAAAAAAACGTTTTGTAGAGAAAGGTGAGACAAATTGAATTTTAAGGATCTTTAATGGAATCAAAGCATTCAAACAAAAGCTTAACGGCCATCGCTTAAATGCTTTAGAGCAACTTGTACAAGTACGTACAAACCCCTCTTGATTTATCCATTATCGACTAAACTCAATTCGATTATTAAAAGCATTTTTGATTATGAAAACGGAACTTGGTATTGACCAAGGTTTATTAAAATTATGTGAAGTGAGAAATAAGATTAATCAAAAATACTTAGAATTGGACTAAGGTTTATTTGAATAAAAAATTTTTTTTTTTAAGTTTTGAAAGATTGAACAATTCTAAACAATACGACAAGATGATATAAGAGAAACTTAAACATACAATCAAAAAATCATATTCTAAACAAACTTTAATTTATTCTTGAATTAAAAGGAAAGATCATTTTTTTTTAAAATCTATTAACTAAACTAAAAATTAAGTTAAGAATTAAGAAAAGTTGATGGGCTAAAGGGTGTAAGCCCAATTTAATGAAACAAAGGTGCTGGGGGTGTGTTCAGAAAAATGATGGTGTTACAACTAAAAACACATGGGCTTTAAGGTCTGAGCCCACAAGCTAGAAGCTAGTCTCAATCCAAAAACTACTGGGTCGGATCTGATCCGAAACCCGTCAACTAAAGCCGGGTTTGCCAAAGGGACAAACCCTAATTTCGAAAAGTCTTCCCTCTCTCTCGTTAGATTCTCGGTTTCGACAAACAACAACAACGAATCTCATCTCTCCGATTTCTCTCAATCTCGCGTCGATTAAACAGCAACACAAATGAACAAGGAAAGAATTAAAACCCCAACCCCATTCAATCCCAATCCAATATAACAGTGTTGATTTACAAGATTACATGAGCAAATATAAAGCAAAAATTGAAAGAAAATTGAAACAGAATCAAGAGGGAAAATGCAAACTCAGGTACGTTTCTCTTCCTCTTCTGAGCGCTTCTTCTCTGTCTGTCTTCTCCTTCTTTGTTTCTGGATCTGCTGGGTGTGTTGTTTATTGAGTTTTGAGTTATCGTATGTTGAGTATTGCGACTGAGGTTTGAATTTATGTTGCGGTTTTGTTGGTTGGTTGAGTGTTGAGCGTATTTTGCAGGTTGTGATTCAGTGAGTGTATGGCGGAAATTATGGTGATTGAAAGGTGATTATGCATAGGGATGTGAAGTGAAGCAAGTGTGGCGGTTGCGGTTTGGCTATGAAGATGTTGATAAAACAGTTATGAATCGGGTCAAAACAGGGTGAGATCTTTCTATAATTTCTTTATCTCTGAATCTCTTCTTCTACATTTCTGAAGGGTTTTTTTTGAATGGAAAATGATGATAGTTTAGGGTGTTATATGAACTGAATATTGTCTGAACTGAGTATTGTGTGAACTGAGTATTGTGTTCTGAAAATTCGCTTCTTTTGGTATGATGAACAAATTGATGGTTTGTGAATGTTTGGTTATTTGCTGCGGCTAGGGTTTGCCGATGAGCCTCCTCTTCTTCAATGAAACAGTGTCATATATATAGTCTCTAGGTTTGGGAACAATTCTAGGGTTGGATGGATTCAAACTTGGTTTGGAATTATAAAGGGAAATGCTGCAGGCTGCTTTTGTGTAACAGTTTGTATTTTACCATTTTCTTGCAATTTCTGATACTGGCAGCAACATAGTGATAGCAGAGTGGCTGTTTTGTCTTGTTTTGAGGACAGCAAGGTTTTGGACATGCCATAAAATTGGGCCTTGTGAATTTGTTTGGACGACAGAAATCTTGGCAGCTTTGTCTATTTTCTTAAACTCTTTTGCTAATTTCTTTTGTGAACCAAAACCTAGTTTTGTGATTTGCAATAGGATTGCTTTTAGGCCCATGATTAATTATGACATTGTATGAGGCCTTTAGTTTGTTGAAAACAACTCCCTTGACAAAATTCTGATTCCTTCATCAAACCCTAATGATGAACTTGTGTATCCTCTTGAAAAATTCTTGTTCATATTTATATTTTTGTGGATTCTAACCATTTCTTTCTCTTGTTTCATGTGCAATGACATCCGTGGTAAAGCAATAAGAAGTGTGAATGAAGATTGAAGATTGAAAACTTCAAAATAAGAAGATTGGAAACAAAAATAGGACTTAGCTTTGTGTAACTTTCATGTTTAGCCCTTTTTTGAGATTTCACTTTGTAACCTGACTTAGAATGAACTTGTAATCCTTATTTGAGAAATTCGATCAATTGTAGCTCCTTGCGGATTGAATATTAAAGAAACACTTGAGTAATTCAAAACTTGAATGGCATCTTGTGATTTTGTGATCTTCAAATGGAATTTGAATGAATTTGGCCTCATGTTTAGATTCAAGGATTGTACCTAGATGACAAGTATTCTTTACAACTTAAAGAAGTTATCTTATAAGTTAACTTATAATATCATCAAAAGCGTACAATCTTTATTTTATGAACCCTTGAATCAAACGTTCGCCGCCCTTATACGAAATTGCTACTTAATCTTGAATTCTCAAACGCAAAGAAACATAACTTCACTCTAAACCAATAATCATGATCAAAGATGATTCTTGAATTGATAAATTGGATCAATATATTGATGAAATAAAAACCCTAATTCACGCGAGCCACTGCTCAAGAGAAAAACCAGATGAATCTGTCTTATTTGGTGAGAAAGTCTCAAAACCAACGAGAAACCCTAAATTGCACAAATGACGTTCATTTGAAATCATATCTTAGTGAATGAATGAATGATATGCAAATGGTCTAGTGGAGTGAAATGCATGGGTCAAAATTTGGGGTATGACAGATGCCCCTATTTAAGTGACTTCAAGCCGGAGATATGATGATTGAAATCTTCGTCTCGACGTGATTGAAGGGACTTAAATATAAGAATACACAATTTTTGGCCCTGCAAAGGTGTACATGATATGATATGCATGATGAAAACTAATGGAATAAGATGTCACAAGAGACAAACTACCACTTGGGAAACCAAGTAAAGGACAAAGGAATTCCACAAAGGGAATATCGACAAACTGGGAAAGGGATTTCAAATATGCCAGGGAAAATACCTCACTGAAAGAGAAACAAAGGATACACCAACGTTTATTGAAGGTGAACTATCAACTTTTACTGATGGTAAAGAAATTTGAAAATGCAAGAGTGTTTTCATCTGGACATCGACCTTTTACTTGAAGATGCAGGAATCTTGTCATCTGAATACCAACTTTCACTGAAGGTACATGGATCTTCATCTGGACATCGACCTTTTACTTGAAGATGCAGGAATCTTGTCATCTGAACACCAACTTTCACTGAAGGTACAGGAATCTTCATCTGGACATCAACTTTTTACTTGAAGATGCAGGAATCTTGTCATCTGAATACCAACTCTGACTGAAGGTACAGGAATCTTCATCTGGACATCAACTTTTTACTTGAAGATGCAGGAATCTTGTCATCTGAATACCAACTCTGACTGAAGGTACAGGAATCTTCATCTGGACATCAACTTTTTACTTGAAGATGCAGGAATCTTGTCATCTGAATACCAACTCTGACTGAAGGTACAGGAATCTTCATCTGGACATCGACTTTCACTTGAGGATGCAGGAATCTCTTCATCTGGATACCAACTTTCACCGAAGGTACAGGAATCTTCATCTGGACATCGACTTTTACCTGAAGATGCAGGAATCTTGTCATCTGAATACCAACTTTTACTGAAGGTACAGGAATATTCATCTGGACATCAACTTTTTACTTGAAGATGCAGGAATCTTGTCATCTGGATACCAACTTTCATTGAAGGTACAGGAATCTTCATCTGGACATCGACTTTTTACTTGAAGATGCAGGAATCTTGTCATCTGGATACCAACTTTTACGGAAGGTACAGGAATCTTCATCTGGACATCGACTTTTGTTTGAAGATGCAGGGATCTGGTCATCTGGATACCAACTTTTACTGAAGGTACAGGAATCTTCATCTGGACATCTACTTTTTACTTGAGGATGCAGGAATCTCTTCATCTGGATACCAACTTTCACTGAAGGTACAGGAATCTTCATCTGGACATCGACTTTTACCTGAAGATGCAAGAATCTTGTCATCTGAATACCAACTTTTACTGAAGGTACAGGAATATTCATCTGGACATCGACTTTTTACTTGAAGATGCAGGAATCTTGTCATCTGGATACCAACTTTCATTGAAGGTACAGGAATCTTCATCTGGACATCGACTTTTTACTTGAAGATGCAGGAATCTTGTCATCTGGATACCAACTTTTACGGAAGGTACAGGAATCTTTATCTGGACATCGACTCTCACTTGAGGATGCAGGAATATTGTCATCTGGATACCAACTTTCACGGAAGGTACAGGAATCTTCATCTGGACACCGACCTTTTACTTGAAGATGCAGGAATATTGTCATCTGGATACCAACCTTCACTGAGGGTACAGGAATCTTCATCTGGACATCGACTTTTTACTTGAAGATGCAGGAATCTCTTTATCAAAAGATGTAAAATAAATACACTTTTGATCCAAATTTCATTGATTTGAGAGGTCTGAATGATTAGAGACAACAATCAATCCAGGAATAAGCTGGAGAGAAACGGTTAACCAAGACTCTTCCTCGTGAGGAATAATCTCATCTAAGGATTTATCCTATCCAAAATGGAAAGGAAAGCTAAAGAAAAACACTCCCACGAGGGATAAACTCAGTGGGGAATTTAGAAAGGATATACACTTTTCTGCTTAGGGAAGACGCATATCATTTGGAGATAGACACGACCTAATGGAGTAGGTCAAAAAGAAACATCGAGAAATGTGTATGCACATGAATAATGTAGGTATAGATGATGTAATCATGAATGAATGAATGTTATGTATATGCTGACAAAACAGACAAAGATAGAAGTACTGGCAATGACCAAAATTTCATATCACAATCAAGTACTCGGCAAGCCTCATTGGGGATGACAAAAGTCACTGATGGATTAAAATTTTGATATCACACTTGAATCTCTTGGTGGGAGGGTAACACACATTTGGAGCAAAGTTCGTAGTCCAACCTCCTAATATTAATAATCATGAACTCCGCTTTGAAAGAGATGGAAACAAACTTTAGGGATCACTAGGGATCATTCAAATTCAGTGTTCAACGGTGGGACATTAAATCACACATCCAAAAACCACTACATGCGAATATCTGCAAACCATGTCATGACGATAGCCTGTTTTGAGCGACCGCTCAACTCTGTACTTTGAAATTTAATCATTCCTGAAGTAACTGTTGACATTCCCTTCTGTGTTCACAAACATGAAAGAAAAACCTTTCATTGCCATTTTAAAAACAAGATTACACTTGGAGGTATTTTGTCGATTCTCGACGTAACTGCCCCTGATCACATGGTTTATTAGAAGAAACCATCTTAAGAGGATTATTACCGAAACCTGGAATCGAAAAATGCCCCAATATCTTCAAACTCTTGGAGAGATTCGTCGAATCTCGACGTAACTACCTCAGATTAACTGTATTTGGCACAACTGAGTCTTCAAACTTCACCCCATAACAGTAAACAAACTGTGAAGGCATCACTTGGGGAAAGCAACCTGCCTATGCTTTAAGTCTTCAGGCAAAATGCCCATGGATGTGATCATTTTTGAAATGATTCTCCAAATTCTCAATAGAGTTTCAGACCTCAAAAGATTAAGTTCAATCATTGATGCTTATATGTAATCTTCCTTAATATCAAGCAATGTTAGCAAGCAAAAAAAATGTTTATGTTGAAAATGATAATTCTAATGCAACATTCATGTAAGTCTTGAAGTTTTTATTGAACAGATGCCGCAACACTTTGTGAATGAATCACTGGTTAAGATGTGTCATTGGTTTTTGAAAGACATCATGCATAAGTGATACCAAAAATGATCTTTACGCAACTCATGGGAGTCAGAAAACACTATCTTATCAAAGTACGCTTTCGAAATAAACCTTGCTTCAATTAGGACTTTTGAGGGTTGTAACGTGGTCTGGTTCACGGTTTTCAAAAAAAGATTTAAAGGCTCAAAGTTTATTTGTCCCCACCCATTCTCCGTGATGTTCTCCAATCCTACTATCAGTTAATTTAACATGAGTGTTATCCTTTTAAAAAGAAGAACTTGTGACAGTTAAGGAACCAATGAGATTTTAGAGTAACAGTCACCTCTTTTCCTCATAGTCACACGAATATGTTCTTTTGATTAGGATTTTTACTTTGCAATCCTTTCATTTTTCGTGTTTGTTTTCCCTAACTTTTGCCTGGACATATTCTTTTGAATGAATTGACAGTCCAGCGGGATGCCCAATTTTTGCCTAAGTCCTTTATTTTCAATTTACTGACTTAGCGGGCTTTTCTCTTTTTTTCTTCTTTTTTTTTTGAACAAATCGTGTGATCATAAGTCATTTTGACTTGTATAAAAGATTGTGACTGACTCGGTCTTTAGTAGATGAGGGATAACCATTTTAGCTGGTCCATAGGTGCACACCTTTTTTGAATTTTGAACACTTGAAATTAACTAAAGACTACCCTGCCCCAGGTTAAAATTTTGAGGGTTATTTATTTATTTTTTGAAAAGAAACTCCTACTTCAAAGCTCAAAAGGGGTTAACGAGGGATTATCTTCCTTATATCTCCAGTGTTTGGGAATTCGAAACAATGCCTTACATCATCAGCAGGGTTTTATTCAAAACTATACAACCAGAAACTTTACTTTTTTATTCTTTCAATTTCATCATCCACAAAGAGTTGCATAGGCAAAAAGGAAAGTTGATGTCTTAATGCAGAAAAACATTTTATGAGTGAATACAAATGGATTACCTCAAGACAAACATACTCATTGTATTGTTATTATCATTCAAAAACAAACAAGTTCTTACATACAAGCAAAGCATTACCAGTCATTTAAAGATTACAAAAATGAAAAGCAGAAGTGAACTAATCATCTGAGAAGACTCTCTCCATCTGGACTTGTACTTTAAGGAACATCCTTAACTTCCAGGTATCCATTAACCATGCCTTCATCCCTACTTAGGCAAATAATCTGAGCATTAGGTCCATGCTTCCTTTAAAAAAAGACACAACACGACTCTTGATCATTTTTGTACTTCAACTTTCAAAGTAATTATCTCCTTATGAAGCTCACGAATCTCTTACTCAATGTTTTCCATCTTCTCTTAGCTCGAGTATTGTAATGATGAGATAAATTGATTGTGAAGACCACGAGACGGAAAAAAGACCTTGGAAAACTCTTAAAAAGCAAGACCAAATGCAACATGACGCATGATATGTAAATGCTGGTTTTATTTGACTTTCAAGGAACTCAAGATATTGGATTCTAAACATAAAAGCATGAAGATAGAATGTAGATCCCAAATCGGACCAAAGCATCGATCGAGTTATCATCAAAATTAATCATCCATTTTGATGGATTAGGATTTTCACCCCATCAACACCCAAGATCCATTAATTTTGATGAAACTTACCATGTTTTACAAATAAAGACATATAAGTTCCTTGAAAATCCAAATGAAAAACAGTTTTCGTGGATGCATGAATTTATGATTCACATGTAGTATATTTCAAATCAATTGGATAGAGAAAAATTCCGATTACTTGGAACAAAGTGGCACACAACAGGATAGTTCTAAGGTTTTTTTTTGACAAGGTTCTAGACACGGTTCTCAGAGTTACAAGCTCCTTTTGAAAACTCAGTCATCTAGTAAATAACTTACCATCCAACTGTGTTTTCAAATGACGCCTATTCTGAGTGTGGTTTTCGCACATACCCACAGTAATAGTTACGTCACGCAAGTTGGGTGCGAAACCACCATTTCCTAAAAGGTCATGGTTTTAGGGTTTTTCTAAAGGTCCCTAGAGTCGGCGGTCCGAATTGGAAACATCATAGCCCAAGTAAATAACTTACTTAGTCACAGACATCTCCTCAAAGGACCTACTCCAGGCGGGGTTTTAGTACCTCCCATTTGACACTACGTCAAGCGAGTTTAATACTAGACCACCATCTTATCTTACGTGTCACTCGAGCTCGGGTGTAGAGCTTTTTCTCACATGCGCCAATAATCAAATTAAAGATTCCAACCACAATAAATGAGAAATCAAACAAAGATATAATAAAGACAATAAAGAAGCAAATAAATAAAACTAGTAAATATCACAATAAAACTAAATTAGGGTTGACTCTCTTAGGATTATTTCCCCAGCAGAGTCGCCAGCTGTAGCGGCCGGCCAAAAATATTCGAGCGTTTGAACATTCGAAATATAACAGAGTCGCCACCAGATTTTATTTATTCCAAAAGGAAAGGGAAAATAATGATAAAACCCACAAAGAAAGATAAAATAAATATGATGACCAGATTAGGGTTCGGGAGTCGGTTAAGCAAGGGGAAGGTATTAGCACCCCTCACCTCCATCGTACTCGATGGGACCCATTTAGTTATTCTCGTGATCGATTGTTAGCTTATTATTTACTTGCGTTTTATTATTATAAGAAAGAAACAAAATTAAAGTTTTTTATTATCGTGCTCGCCAAGACATTTGTATGTTGTGCCTACGTATTCCCTAGTGCAATGGGAAAGTCAGAGCAATCGTAGTTCGGGGTAAAACTACGAATTTTTGTTGTTTGATTTTAATGAACGACGTGTGAATCGCTCTTTAAAAAAAGTGTTGCAAACTAAGTTAACAGGTTTCTTTATGGAATCAAAGCATTCAAACAAAAGCTTAACGGCCATCGTCTAAATGCTTTAGAGCAACTTGTACAAGTACGTACAACGCCCTCTTGATTCATCCACTATAAACCGAAATCGATTTGATAAAAAAAACGTTTTGTAGAGAAAGGTGAGACAAACTGAATTTTAAGGATCTTTAATGGAATCAAAGCATTCAAACAAAAGCTTAACGGCCATCGCTTAAATGCTTTAGAGCAACTTGTACAAGTACGTACAAACCCCTCTTGATTTATCCATTATCGACTAAACTCAATTCGATTATTAAAAGCATTTTTGATTATGAAAACGGAACTTGGTATTGACCAAGGTTTATTAAAATTATGTGAAGTGAGAAATAAGATTAATCAAAAATACTTAGAATTGGACTAAGGTTTATTTGAATAAAAATTTTTTTTTTTTAAGTTTTGAAAGATTGAACAATTCTAAACAATACGACAAGATGATATAAGAGAAACTTAAACATACAATCAAAAAATCATATTCTAAACAAACTTTAATTTATTCTTGAATTAAAAGGAAAGATCATTTTTTTTTAAAATCTATTAACTAAACTAAAAATTAAGTTAAGAATTAAGAAAAGTTGATGGGCTAAAGGGTGTAAGCCCAATTTAATGAAACAAAGGTGCTGGGGGTGTGTTCAGAAAAATGATGGTGTTACAACTAAAAACACATGGGCTTTAAGGTCTGAGCCCACAAGCTAGAAGCTAGTCTCAATCCAAAAACTACTGGGTCGGATCTGATCCGAAACCCGTCAACTAAAGCCGGGTTTGCCAAAGGGACAAACCCTAATTTCGAAAAGTCTTCCCTCTCTCTCGTTAGATTCTCGGTTTCGACAAACAACAACAACGAATCTCATCTCTCCGATTTCTCTCAATCTCGCGTCGATTAAACAGCAACACAAATGAACAAGGAAAGAATTAAAACCCCAACCCCATTCAATCCCAATCCAATATAACAGTGTTGATTTACAAGATTACATGAGCAAATATAAAGCAAAAATTGAAAGAAAATTGAAACAGAATCAAGAGGGAAAATGCAAACTCAGGTACGTTTCTCTTCCTCTTCTGAGCGCTTCTTCTCTGTCTGTCTTCTCCTTCTTTGTTTCTGGATCTGCTGGGTGTGTTGTTTATTGAGTTTTGAGTTATCGTATGTTGAGTATTGCGGCTGAGGTTTGAATTTATGTTGCGGTTTTGTTGGTTGGTTGAGTGTTGAGCGTATTTTGCAGGTTGTGATTCAGTGAGTGTATGGCGGAAATTATGGTGATTGAAAGGTGATTATGCATAGGGATGTGAAGTGAAGCAAGTGTGGCGGTTGCGGTTTGGCTATGAAGATGTTGATAAAACAGTTATGAATCGGGTCAAAACAGGGTGAGATCTTTCTATAATTTCTTTATCTCTGAATCTCTTCTTCTACATTTCTGAAGGGTTTTTTTTGAATGGAAAATGATGATAGTTTAGGGTGTTATATGAACTGAATATTGTGTGAACTGAGTATTGTGTGAACTGAGTATTGTGTTCTGAAAATTCGCTTCTTTTGGTATGATGAACAAATTGATGGTTTGTGAATGTTTGGTTATTTGCTGCGGCTAGGGTTTGCCGATGAGCCTCCTCTTCTTCAATGAAACAGTGTCATATATATAGTCTCTAGGTTTGGGAACAATTCTAGGGTTGGATGGATTCAAACTTGGTTTGGAATTATAAAGGGAAATGCTGCAGGCTGCTTTTGTGTAACAGTTTGTATTTTACCATTTTCTTGCAATTTCTGATACTGGCAGCAACATAGTGATAGCAGAGTGGCTGTTTTGTCTTGTTTTGAGGACAGCAAGGTTTTGGACATGCCATAAAATTGGGCCTTGTGAATTTGTTTGGACGACAGAAATCTTGGCAGCTTTGTCTATTTTCTTAAACTCTTTTGCTAATTTCTTTTGTGAACCAAAACCTAGTTTTGTGATTTGCAATAGGATTGCTTTTAGGCCCATGATTAATTATGACATTGTATGAGGCCTTTAGTTGATTGAAAACAACTCCCTTGACAAAATTCTGATTCCTTCATCAAACCCTAATGATGAACTTGTGTATCCTCTTGAAAAATTCTTGTTCATATTTATATTTTTGTGGATTCTAACCATTTCTTTCTCTTGTTTCATGTGCAATGACATCCGTGGTAAAGCAATAAGAAGTGTGAATGAAGATTGAAGATTGAAAACTTCAAAATAAGAAGATTGGAAACAAAAATAGGACTTAGCTTTGTGTAACTTTCATGTTTAGCCCTTTTTTGAGATTTCACTTTGTAACCTGACTTAGAATGAACTTGTAATCCTTATTTGAGAAATTCGATCAATTGTAGCTCCTTGCGGATTGAATATTAAAGAAACACTTGAGTAATTCAAAACTTGAATGGCATCTTGTGATTTTGTGATCTTCAAATGGAATTTGAATGAATTTGGCCTCATGTTTAGATTCAAGGATTGTACCTAGATGACAAGTATTCTTTACAACTTAAAGAAGTTATCTTATAAGTTAACTTATAATATCATCAAAAGCGTACAATCTTTATTTTATGAACCCTTGAATCAAACGTTCGCCGCCCTTATACGAAATTGCTACTTAATCTTGAATTCTCAAACGCAAAGAAACATAACTTCACTCTAAACCAATAATCATGATCAAAGATGATTCTTGAATTGATAAATTGGATCAATATATTGATGAAATAAAAACCCTAATTCACGCGAGCCACTGCTCAAGAGAAAAACCAGATGAATCTGTCTTATTTGGTGAGAAAGTCTCAAAACCAACGAGAAACCCTAAATTGCACAAATGACGTTCATTTGAAATCATATCTTAGTGAATGAATGAATGATATGCAAATGGTCTAGTGGAGCGAAATGCATGGGTCAAAATTTGGGGTATGACACCTTCTACCACTACTATAACTGATGTGCTGCTAGTAGAAGGTCTTAAACATAATCTTTTAAGTATAAGTCAATTGTGCGACAAAGATTTCAAAGTAATGTTTACAAATTCTGGATGCACAATAGAACATACTAAGAAAAGAGACATTATGTTTAAGGGCTTAAGAGTAAACAACATCTACATGTTAAACTTGGATGAAGTATCTAAGTCTAGTACCAAGTGTCTAGTTGCTCTAGGCGATGACTCATGGCTTTGGCATAGACGTCTCGCCCACATAAATTTTGACTTACTTAATAAAGTTGTCTCAAAAGATTTAGTAATCGGCTTACCTAAGATGAAGTTTTCAAAAGATCATCTATGTGATGCGTGTCAAAAGGGAAAGCAAACAAAAATCTCTTTTAAATCAAAGAATGTGGTCTCAACATCACGCCCTCTTGAACTACTACACATGGATCTCTTTGGCCCTTCAAGGACTAAAAGCATAGGTGGAAACACCTATGGTTTTGTCATTGTCGATGATTACTCGAGATTTTGTTGGACAATCTTTCTACCTAGTAAGGATCAAACTTTTCCAGCTTTCACACAATTTGCAAGATTATGTCAAAACAAAATGAACAACAAAATAGTTGCAATTCGAAGTGATCACGGTGGAGAGTTTGAAAACATTCTTTTTGAAAAATACTGTGATAAACATGGAATTGAGCATAACTTTTCAGCTCCTAGAACACCTCAACAAAACGGAGTAGTTGAACGTAAAAATCGGGTTCTAGAGGAGCTGGCAAGAACAATGCTGAATGAGGGTAATCTACCAAAGTATTTCTGGGCTGACGCGATTAGTACAGCATGTTATGTTTTGAATAGGATAACAATACGTCCTATACTGAACAAAACTCCCTATGAATTACTAAAGGGTAGAAAACCAAATGTATCTCATCTCCATGTATTCGGTTGCAAGTGTTTTGTTTTGAACAATGGTAAGGATAATCTTGGCAAATTCGATGCTAAAGCTGATGAGGGCATATTCCTTGGTTACTCACAATCTAGCAAAGCATATCGAATATATAATAAGAGATTACTTATAGTAGAAGAGTCAGTACACATTTCTTTTGATGAATCTTATGCAAAATATGTCGAGAAAGGTCTTTCATTTAATGATGCAGGTCCATCCACTGAAGACATTGTCAAGGATAAGGAAGATGAGGATGAAAGTATTGTAAAGAAAGATGCTGAGAGAGAGAAAGATGAGTCTCACAATGAAAATGAAAAAGAAAGCATCTCAAACAATGAAGAACTTCCCAAAGCCTGGACAAACGTGAAAGACCATCCAATTGACAATATAATAGGAGACATCTCAAGGGGCGTTACAACACGCTCAAAGATAAGTAACTTCTGTCATCATTTTGCTTTTGTTTCACAAGTTGAGCCGAAAAACGCTAAGGATGCATTACTTGATGAGCATTGGCTAATGGCCATGCAAGAAGAATTAAACCAATTTAAACGGAATGATGTTTGGGACTTAGTCCCTCATCCGGGAGATCATCAAGTAATAGGCACTAGATGGGTTTTTCGTAACAAACTTGATGAAAACGGTGTTATTACTAGAAACAAAGCTAGATTAGTTGCCCAAGGTTATAATCAAGAGGAAGGTATTGATTATGAAGAGACATACGCTCCTGTAGCACGTCTCGAAGCTATTCGCCTCTTACTTGCTTATGCTTGTTCTAAAGACTTCAAACTATTCCAAATGGATGTTAAGAGTGCCTTTCTAAATGGCTATATAAATGAAGAAGTCTATGTTGCTCAGCCACCCGGCTTTGAGAATTACATGTATCCAACTCATGTTTATAAGCTGAAACGTGCTCTATACGGCCTTAAACAAGCCCCTCGGGCTTGGTACGAACGTTTGAGCAAATTTCTCCTTAGTCAAGGGTACTCTAGAGGTAAAGTTGATACTACTCTCTTTATTAAAAGAAAAGATAAGGATATTCTCTTAGTCCAAATTTATGTAGATGATATTATATTTGGGTCCACTAATGCAAAACTTGTCAAAGACTTTTCCAAGCTTATGCAGAGTGAATTTGAGATGAGTCTCATGGGTGAGCTAAATTTCTTCCTTGGCCTACAAATCAAGCAACTCAGTCATGGAACGTTTGTGAATCAAACTAAATATTGTACGGAGCTGCTCAAAAGATTTGGAATGAGTGAAGCAAAGGAAATTGACACACCTATGGCAACAAATACAAATCTAGACAAAGATGAGAAAGGTAAAGAGGTTGACGTGAAATTATACCGAGGTATGATAGGTTCACTATTGTATCTTACTGCCTCAAGACCAGACATTATGTTTAGTGTGTGTATGTGTGCAAGATATCAATCTTGTCCAAAAGAATCTCACTTGAAAGCTGTCAAAAGAATTCTGCGATACTTACGTGGAACTACTACATATGGTCTATGGTATCCAAAAGGAAATGAGTGTCATTTGGTAGGATTCTCCGATTCAGATTTTGCTGGCTGCAAATCCGATAGAAAAAGCACTAGTGGAACGTGTCATCTATTCTCAAACTCATTAATAAGTTGGCATAGTAAGAAACAAGTATCGGTTGCATTATCCACTGCTGAGGCAGAATATGTAGCTGCTGGAAGCTGTTGTGCACAAATATTATGGCTCAAGCAACAACTTCTTGACTTTGGTATTAAGCTTGATCACATACCGATCATGTGCGACAACACAAGCGCCATAAACTTGAGTAAAAATCCTGTCTTACACTCACGTACCAAACATATTGAAATAAGGCATCACTTTCTACGAGATCATGTAGAGAAAGGAGACGTTACTTTTGAACATGTAGAAAGCAAGAAGCAACTAGCTGACATCTTCACCAAACCGCTAGCAACGGAGCAATATTTCAACATTCGTAGGGAATTAGGGATACTCGATATCTCTAATTTGGGCTAATTACGTTTGTTTTCTCTTAATATTATTTCTTTACTTTATGTATATATCTATCTGTCTTGCTAACAATTTTTAGCATAAAGGTAGCTCATCATCAAGCCAGGCGTCATATTGAAAAAGCGGTAACGTAATTGGTGTTCACTTCCAAAAATATTATTGATACTATAATATGCTATCAATTAACATGCTTATAGTGACATCATGCATAAAAACTGCTCCTGCTCACATATGTGTCTCATTCTACCATTAACTACCTTTTACCTACTATACTATACATGCTAGCATTATTATCTATGGTTCTCTTGTTACTCTTCTATTCTCCTGTTTTCTCTTTTTGATGTTGACAAAGGGGGAGATAGATGCTGAGTGTACGGGGGAGCTTTGTTGAGAGATTGCCCTGTTGAGAGATAGATGCTGGATGTACGGGGGAGCCTTGTTGAGTCTGTGTCACTTACTACCAAAGCTTTTGACTATTGGTTTGCCATCATCAAAAAGGGGGAGTATGTGAATACAAGATTACACTCAAAGATGTTTTTGATTTATGGCAAACTCAAATGAGCATTCAAACAACAAGGAGGAATCAGAAAAGCAAAGCATTTGATCACTCATGAAAGCACAAGGTGATCCACTATGCATATAAGTCGACTCAACACAAGCTGGACATGAAAAATGCAGAAAATCAGCAGTTAGGTCGACCTACTGTCAACCTAGGTCGACCTAAAATGAAGGAAAATCCATATACCTCTGCTAGGTCGACTCACAGATCATTTAGGTCGACTCAAAATGAAGAAATCTTCATATCAGTCTGCTAGGTCGACCTACATGGCAACTAGGTCGACCTAATCTGTGAAAATGTCCCCAGAATGCATCAGAAGAGGATTCTGGTCGACCTACTCCTTCAACAGGTCGACCTAACTGGGAGCAAAACTCTGCAAGCTCTGTTAGGTCGACCTAAGCACTACAAGTGGTCGACCTAACTGATCAAGAAAGTTCAAAAATCAGTTTTTCTTGGTTCTAACTGTTATGCAATCATATATATTGTGCAAGGGTAATTATTCAAGCAACACCAACGACTGAAAGATACACAAACGCTTCTCATCTTCGTTCTTCATCATCTCCAACACAATTACACATAATCATTCTTGCGTTGCGGGTTAGTGATGAGTTCGATAACGTCCATGGAACGGAATTGAAGATTCCTAGTGGGTGAAGGTTTGTGGGGTTTGTTGGTGAATAAAATCTGCGGGTTTTGTCCTCCACGACGGGTGGTTCTTGGGGGTTTTTATCAAGAGGCGTTCATTGAGGATTCGGCTGAGTGTAACGATTGAGGAACGGGGAGTTCAAGGAATCAAGACACTGCAGAAGGGAATCGAAGTGAAGCTCTTGGATAACCTTGATCTTGCTCAAGATTAAGGGGGAAGAAGATTCAAAGGATCGACATAATTGGTTTATCGTTTATCGCTTTGTTATCTTCTTTGTATATACTACTTTCAACATTAATGAAAGATTACCCAATTTCAATTTGGAATTGGGGGCAGACGTAGTCGTAGCGAGGACGATCGACGAACTGCCTAAACAAATATCGTGTTCTTGTCGCTTTTACTTTCTCTTTTACTTTCTGTTCATAATTGGTTATAAGTGCAAAATTGATCAACGATTCAAGTGTTAAAATTGTGAATTAAGGTACTGCACAAACATCACAATTCACCACAACTTGAATCACTATCAATTTGAACGTATCACCAAGTGTTTGTGTTTTTGCTTAATCCAATCTTACTGCATTGCAAATCAAAGTTGTCAATCTAGAAGTTAATTGGATTTCAGTGGTTAAACGTATTGGTTAAGCTATCATATTACTTCACCATCAATTCCACTCACTCTTTGGTTTTGAAACACATACGACCTTTGCAATAGCGGTCCAGAATAGACGCAAGTCGATTCAGAACCGCTTTCGCTCGAGTCTGTAGAAAAATCTGTAAAAACTTAGAGAGATCTATTCACCCCCCCTCTAGATCTATAGGCCAGCGTCTAACAGTGAGCACTCAGTTTGGCAAGCCTTTTGCACATTCACTTGTCAAGGGTGGGTGGAAGAAGAAGTCCATTTTTTTGAACTTCCATATTGGAAGTCGTTGTACGTAAGACATTTCCTGGATGTCATGCATATTGAAAAAAATGTATTTGACAGCGTTATAGGTACGTTACTCAATATACCAGGAAAGTCTAAGGATGGCGTTAACATAAGGAATGACATGGTAAACATGGGGATGAGAACTGAATTGAGACCCGTGACGAAAGGAAGACGAACATATCTGCCACCTGCTGTTTACACTCTATCTAGAAAGGAGAAGAAAACATTGTGTAAGTTCCTCAGTGAAGTTAAAGTTCCAGAAGGCTACTCTTTAGATATTAGAAGACTTGTGTCCATGAAAGACCTCAAGTTAAAGAGTTTGAAGACGCATGATTGTCATGTTATAATGGAACATTTTTTACCAATAGCTATACGTTCTATTCTGCCAGAAAAAGTAAGAAGCGTAATAACTAAGCTGTGTTTCTTCTTCAGGTCAATTTGCAGTAAGGTGGTCGATCCCGCGATCTTACCAACATTGCAAAAAGAGATAGTTGTTACTTTATGTGATCTTGAAATGTATTTTCCTCCCTCGTTTTTTGACATAATGGTTCATCTAGTCGCCACCGAACTTTATTTATTCATAATGGTTCATCATGTAGCGGGAAAAATGTGACTCGAGCGTAATCGCGCGCTCTAAGTACAACAGAGTCGCCACCGAACTTTATTTATTCCAAGAAGGAAAGGGAAAATATCGATAAAACCCACAAAGAGAAAAGAAATGGATAAGATGGTCATCGCAACCAAATTAGGGTTCGGGAGTCAGTTAAGCAAGGGGAAGGTATTAGCACCCCTCACCTCCATCGTACTCGATGGGACCCATTTAGTTAGTTTCGTGTTTGAGTGTTAGTGTTTTTGTTTGCGTTCTTTAGCTTATTAATCGAGAAAAGATAAAAGAAAATGTTTTTAGGGTTTTATTATTATGAAGAAAAAAGAAAAGATTTTTTATTATTATGCTCGCCAAGACATTTGTATCTTGTGCCTACGTATTCCCTAGTGCAATGGGAAAGTCAGAGCAATCGTAGTTCGGGCTAGGAACCACGAAAAGTTTTGTTAATTGATTTTAGCGAGAGGTACTCGATCGCTTTCAAATGGAAATACTACGCGCACATGGATATGATATCACTACAAGAATGGATGACTAAATCAAGATAAGACATGATTTTGGCCATCATCGCATTCGAGTGGAAGATGTTCGATCTTCACATGTGGAAGTATGTTCGTATTGAAGATTGATTAAGTGTCTCGTTTATGAAAGGAGTTTTAAAATGAAAAGCCATAAGGCAAAAGGGTTGAATGAAATTGAGATGTGTTTTAAAGGGGACATTTAGCAAAGGTTTGAGCATAGGTGTTCACCTAGCGCGTCTTTACCCAAGGTATTGAACAGGAGCTAGCCCCATTTTCACTTGTTGTCCAAATTAATTAATTTTGGTTCAAAAGATCAAGGTATTCAAGAGGTGTGCACTTCTTGTCACAAGATCTTTCGGTTTGATTAAGTGTTTTAGATTCAAAAGGCCAAGGTATTCAAGAGGTGTTCACCCCTTGTCACAGGACCTTTCGGTTTTATTAATATGTTTTAGATTCAAAAGATCAAGGTATTCAAGAGGTGTCCACCCCTTGTCACAGGATCTTTCGGTTTGACAAAAAAGAATTCAAAAGATCAAGGTATTCAAGAGGTGTGCACCCCTTGTCACTTAACCTTTCGATTTGATTATTGAAAGCCTTTTATTGTTTGGTTCAAAGGATCAAAGGTATTCAAGAGGTGTGCACCCCTTGTCACTTAATCACTTTGATTTAATTAGTGAAAGGTTTAAAAAAAGGGTGTTAATCCAAAAGAATCGAGGTATTCAAGAGGTGTACACTTCTTGTCACACGATCTTTTGGTATGGTTAAGAAAAAGGTTTTTGAAAGAAAAGGCTCGACGTTGGATCGAGAAAATATTTGAGACGGCTTGGCGTTGAACCAAGGTTTATTGATTTTTAGATTGAAAGATTAATCTAATGTTTTTTGGTATTTTTAATAATTAAAGAAAGAAACTAATTAATCTAAATAAAATATGTTTTTGTATTTTTGAATATGAACTAAAAAAAAACTAACACAAAAATTAAGATAGAACAAAAAACAAGACAAATGATTAAACAATAGAAGCATATGGTGTAAACAGTAAGAGGCGCTGTTGGGCTTTAGAAGAGGCCCAAAATTAATCTGAAAAAATTGTCGGGGTGTTAACAGAAAAATAGAAGTGCATAGAGAGATTCAGATGGGCTGCTTGCTCCAAGCCCAAACCAAACACACAACAAAAAAACTAACCCTAGAGAAGGAGGGACCAATCCGCCTCCTCCACTCTCTCGTGCTCCTCTGTTAACATCATCATCAAAAAAAATTGAAAGAGAAACGAAACAGCATTCTCGCGTCTCTCACGATCTCGCACGCTCAAAATCTCTGCTCTCTTTCACGCAGTGAACGGACAACAACAGCGACAAAGGCTCTTAATCTCGCGTCTCTCTCGCTCACGTTTCTAATCTCTCATCTATTCTCTCAGTTGATTAATCATGTCTTCCTCTCGAAAAATATGGCTAATCGATTCGTGAATAACAACAACAGCAAAAAGGATAGCATACAATCAATACAAAATCCGATGCAAGGGTACAAGATACAACGATTAAATTCGAGTGATAATATTGATGAGAAAGAGTACCGCCCGGAAGTTACCGGTGTGACGAATCCCAAGTTGAATCCAATGAAAACTGAAGCGTATCTGTTGTTGCGGTTGAGTCGAAAATTGCTGTTTGCGCGGTGCTGTTTGCTGTTGTGTTGAGGTGCTGTTGAAGTATTGATACTTTGAGTGAATGTGGGTTGGTGGTTTGTGTATGGAGAATTGATTTCGGTAAAATTTGGAGGAAGCTATTTTGGATATTTACAGAGTTTTTCGTATCACCTCCTCTCTTGCTTGTGCTGAATGCTTGTTTATATAGAAGGAACATTAGGGTTTGAATCTCCCCCTTGAGATGAAAATTGGGGGGGGGGGGGGGGAAATATTGATTTTGAACATTTGTTGAATGATTCTGAATTGTTGCTTTTTGGTTTGCAGGTTAATGTATGGACATTTTAGTGCAAGGTTTGGACAAATGCAGCTATGGGATAGCAGGCTATGCAGCAAGTGGAGCAGAGTTGAAGCAGAGTTTAGCAGCGTTTGTGTACTATTTCCGCTGCATTTTTGGAGTTTTCTGTTTGGCATGGTATAGCATGGACAGCAGCAAGATGAAGACTTCTCTGTTGTTATTTTTTTGTCTTTTTTTTGTACTATATGATAAAACTAAGATAAACTTAAATAAACTAAGAATAAAAAATATGAAATGCAAGCTATTTTTGCTGACTTTAATAAAAAAAGTCATTTTTTTCTAAAATATGCAACGATGCCATGATTTGTATGCAGATGAAATGCGATATGATTATATGAAAAAGACTAGGTTAAAAATTGGGGTGCGACAGATGCCCCTATTTAAGTTTCTTCCATCGAAGATGTGAAGAGACTTAAATACAAAGTACACAATTTTTGTCCTAAGATCGCCGCAACAATGCTTATGACATGAATGCAATGGACTTTTTTTTTTTAACGCAATATGATATGAGACACTCTGAATTCTGTGGGGAAAAAGGCCTGAAAGGAGGATAAACAACAAAGGCAACCAGGGTAAAGCATGATTGAGCTTCGGGAGGAGAATATCTGAGATGTTCAAGATAAATCGTGAACGAGGCTGTATTAAATGACAATCAAGGTAAAACGTGACTAAAGAACATCAAAAGATAATCAAGGTAAAACATGATTGAAGAATATCAAGAGATAATCAAGGTAAAACATGATTGAAGAATATCAAGAGATAATCAAGGTAAAACATGATTGAAGAATATCAAGGGATAATCAAGGTAAAATATGAATGAAGAACGTCAAATGACAATCAAGGTAAAACATGATTTGAGAATATCAAGTGACAATCAAGGTAAAACATGATTGGATAACATCAAGGTCAATCAAGATAAAACATGATTAAAGAAAAATAAAGGTCAACATGATTGAGCAGAACAAAGGTCAACCAAGATAAAACAATGATTTGACAACATCAAAGACAATCAATCAATATAAAACATGATCAGACTTTTGAGAAGAAAATATTAGAGACATTCAAGATAAAGCTTGGATGAGACAACAACGAAGAACATCAAGATAAAACATGACTGAAGAACGTCAAGGTAAAACATGAATGAAGACAACCAAGATAAAACATGACTGAAGAACATCAAGATAAGACATGACCGAAGACAACCAAGATAAAACATGACTGACTCAGGTATTGGATGGGAATCAAGATAAAACATGATCAAAGACAACCAAGATAAAACATGACTGACTCAAGTATTAGATGGGAATCGAGA
The DNA here is from genome assembly GCF_029867415.1 of Vicia villosa. NCBI lineage: Eukaryota > Viridiplantae > Streptophyta > Magnoliopsida > Fabales > Fabaceae > Vicia > Vicia villosa. The sequence continues at coordinate 32,847,012 of NC_081180.1, read as the reverse complement.
TAAAACATGATCGAAGACAACCAAGATAAAACATGACTGACTCATCAAATGACAATCAAGGTAAAACAAGATTGAATAACATTAAAGAGAATCAAGATAAAACATGATTAAAAAGTACCAAGATAAAACATGATTGAAGAACATCAAGATAAAACATGAATGAATACATCCAAGATAAAACATGATTGAAGAACATCAAGATAAAACATGATTGAAGCAACAAAGACAATCAAGGTAAAACATGATTGGACTTTGAAAAGAAAATATTAGAGACATTCAAGATAAAACATGATTGAAAGAACACCAAAGACAATCACGATAAAACATGATTGGACTTCGAGAACACAGTATCAGGGACACTCAAGGTAAAACATGAATGAAGAGAAGATTGATAAATGCCAAACAAGTTGGATTTAAACCATAAGGTGAAATATTACAAACAACAAGGTTTGGGAAAAGGCGCATGGGTATGCATGATATATAATTCTTTCAATGCATGATACATGAATGATGAATGCAACGCAATTGGTTATGATAACTGAGGTAGACTCTTTGTGAAGGAAGATTGGAATTCTGATTCCTCAACACAAGAACATTGCCAACTCTGTTATGTCACACTGATGATCCCTTTGAGAAGGACTGCTAAACTGCATGGGGGTCGCTGAAGAAGAATGCCCCTCACTGACTAATCTTTAACTGATTGTTGCTTCAGCTCTTGAAATGAATGTCGGTAATACTTGCCCCCAGTATAACTTTTGAATAACAGGATCTTGAAGTAACGTGCCCCTGATAGGATCACTTATCAAGTTTCTCGACTGTTTGAACTTCCTTGAAGAAGAGTACTTACAAATAAAATGTTCATTAAAAAATGGTAATTTTAATGCAATGATCAAAGCATATTTTGAAATCAAAGTCATTATTGGAAAGATGTTATTGATGTAAAGAAAAGGAATCAAAGGTCCAAACACAGTTGTCTAGACATTCAAATTGATGGATAAAGCAAAAAGTATGGTAAAACAAACAATTTGCAAAGATCTTTAGGAGTCAGGTTAACGCAACCTTGTTGTAGTATACTTTCAAAATAACCTTGCTTCAATTAGGTCTTTTGAAGGTTGTAACGTGGCTTGGTTCACGGTTTCAGAAACAAAGGATATGGGCTCAAAGTATATTTGTACCCACCCCATTCTTCGTGATGAACTTCAATCCTATGCTCAGTTAATTATGCATTCAGGTTCCAAGAGACTTTGGGATTGCACCTATGATAACGATGATGGTTTAAAGAGGAGGGGAATTTTTTGAGATGGCAGTCACCTCTTCCTTTCGATAGTCACAACATTTTATTGTTGTTCAAAGAATTTATTGACTTCTCCTTTTTTTTTATATCCCTACTTTTGCCTAAACTGTTTCATTTGAGATCACAGTCAGCGGGATGCCCCAATTTTGCCTAAGTCTCCTTCATAGGTTTTGACTTAGCGGACTGTTTTTTGAAATATATTTTTTTGTATTTGGAAAGATAGTGACTGCCTTGATAATGATTGATGATAACCATCTCGGTCACTTTTGATCGAAACCCTTATTGAAAGGCGTGCTTAATGATTTTCTTGAAATTGAATGCTCAGGCAAATTAACTGAGAACTACCCTGCCCCAGGTTAAAATTGTGGATTTTTTCGTTAAAAAAAAAAACTCCGACTTCGAAGGCTCAAAGGGGTTGACTAGGGATTAACTTCCTTATTTCTCCAGTGTTTGGGAATTGAAACAATGCCTGTACATCATCAGCAAAGTTCTATTTGAAAGCATACAATTCAACAACTTGGGCATTTTGTTGTCATCATACTCCCTCCAATATTTGCATAAACAAAAGCTTGATAAAGAAAGTGAAAAAGAGATATATTTTTGTTTTTTTTTTAAAGATAAAGCATAAAGATAAACACAATGGGTGTAAATGGATTAATTCAAATATGTAATGCTCATTTCATTTAAATTAACATTCAAGAACAAACAAAGTTCAATGCAGTACACAATACAACACAAGGAATTGCAAACAGTAAGGAAACATGGCCTAGTGAAATAATCAATGACGACGATGATCCATCATGACTGATATATTGGCTCTTCAATTAGATAACTTCTACTATTAACAAATATTGGCCTTGTTGAAGTTCTTCCTTAATCTTCTGAATCATGTCTCCATTTCAATGTGTTGAGGAATCAACTTAACGGTAGACGGACCACTTGAGGGTGAAGACAGATGAAATGAGTCTTTTGTTGACAACTTGAATGCATGAATGCAGATGCATGATTTTTTTTTATATTTTTTTTTACATGCAGGAATGATGCAATGTCATATGATAGGGAATGCAACACGATGCTATACATATACTAAACTAAAATGATAAATGTAAATGGATAACAGAACTTACTGAGGAAAGCTTCTTATAATAAGACAGTTCTAGGTTCTTTTACCCAAGAATCCCCTCACAAGGTTAGCTCTATAGTTTTTGGATATAACATAACCTCTACAGATGGAACGGGTTCTAAAGGTCCTTGGAGTTAACGACGAAATCAGATTTCTGCCATGCGATGGGCGAACCATCTTATGACAAATTTCATGACTAAGTCTCCTCCAAGTGGGGCTCTCGTATTAGCCATTCAAGGTGTTCACCTTGGGGACTAGCACTACACAACCACCTCCTAGCTCATGTTTTTCTCTTGTTTTTCAAAGCTCGGGTTGAGAGCTTCACTCAAATATCATTCCCATACCCACAATTGAATATATACAGAAATAAATAAAAAGCAGTAAAGCAAGAGTAAAGAAATATAACACAAGAGTAAACATAAAAAGCATAAGAATAAGCATAAAGAATATAAGAACAAACAAAAGTAAACACTCAAGCATAAAACAAACTAAACTAGGGTTGACCCTGTTGTACCCTAAATTTTGCCCCGACTTTTTATCTGCATCATTTACATTTAGTATTTTTATTTCATCTAAAAAATTCAAAAAAAAATAGCATTTGCATTCATTTCATCTATTCTTATTTTGGGATTTATGATTTTAATTTTTAAATTCAATTTAGATATAAGTTGAGTTTTAATTAAAATTAATAAATCATTTTATTGTATTTTTTGTTATTACTTGTTTTTTTTAATAGGTGCAAATAAAAGAGTTTATTGGGTCCATTTGATTGCAAACTACAAGGCCCATCATCAATGTTATTTTTGGTCCAAGTCAATTAATCCAAACCAAGAGTTGAGCTTTTGAGCCATTCAGACCATAAGAAATTGGATGAGGACCCCACAAACTACCATTCACGTTTCTCATTCATCAGTAAAGAGGAAATTCCAAAACTTCACCCAAATTTGCAACTGTTCACACTTTTCTTCACAGCTCACTACAGACAAAAGTTGACAAAAAATATCTTCCCAAGCTCATCACTAATTTCACGTTTTCCTCTCCACTCTCAAACAATCCCACAAAATCAGCTCCAAATCACAACAAACTTTCTGCCAGCTTCCCATTTTCTTCATGCGTTTCCTCCCGAAAATAATGGATCTGATTCTTTTTACCCTCAAATATCCATAATGCCCTCAGCTCTCTCTTGCTATAAATAAGCTACTTCACTCACTGAAAAAAGGAGGAAGAAAAGGCACTGTTACTCTGCTAAAATCGTTTCCAAAAGCTTCCTCCAAACACTCACAGTGAAACCTTCATCACCACTCATAACTTCAAAATCAATCACCATAATCATTCATAAACCTTCATACTCACCTGTTTGAAATCGTTCCAAACCATCAACAACAACCTAACCGAATCGGAACCTTCATATCACCATCACCTTTGTCCATCACTTCCTTCACCGATTTGCACATCAACACCAAAACAACCGCAAAACCTTGCGTTCATAAACCAAAGCTAAATACACCGATCCAATCTCACAACCATCAATCATCTTCATAGAAACGAATCGCAGCACAACGTATCTGTTCACTCGTTTCACTCAGCTTCAACGCAACCGTCGACGTCATCGGATTCAACATCAACTCAGTAGATCTGAAACGTAATCATCAACATCAGTTCGCAGCGCAACGTCCTTCAACAACAACAGATCCGAGAGTCATACGCAACAGCTACCACACAACTCACCGTCAAATTCGGTAATGAACTCAGAATCATTCACTTGCTTTTGGATTTCGTGTTTGTTTGGCTTCGTTGCTTCTTCGTTGTCGTTTGATTTCCGTTTAAGATGAGATTAATTTGTGTAGCACTTGTTCTTGTTGTTTCTATTTTGTTTGTATTGCTACTGTTAATTCTCAATGCTTTCCATGATTATTTGTTGTTGTATGTTTACTGTCGGCTTTGTTTGATTTTTGAGTGAGAAAGAATCGGAATCGAGAGAGAGGGAGAGTTTATTGTTGTTGTGGTTTGAGTGAAAAACAGAGAGAATTAATTGAAGTATGTAGGGAGAGAGAAAAACAGAGAGCCGTTGAGAGAGTTTGACCGAGGGAGAGGCGTTGAGCTGAAAGAAAATAGGGGAGAAGGGCCATAGTTTATCTTTTAGGGTTTTTGTTGTTAATGCTGATTTGGGCTTAAGACTGTGTATTTGGCCCATCCGATTTTCTGCACTTATACCCCTGCTGTTTGCGTTTTACTCCCCCTGGTTGGCTTGTTTTAATTTTCTTAATTTGGGCCTTCACCCTTATACAGGCCCAGCGCCATTTTCTAATTAGTGCACCCCCATTTTACTGTTTTACTCCGCCCATTTAATTTGTTTATCTTTAGTGTTATTTGATATTTGTTTTTTTTCATGATCTATTAAAATACAAAAATATGTGTTAGATTTTATTTTTTTCTCATATCGAAAAAATACAAAAATATGTTAGTATATTAGATTAATTAGATTTTCTTTTATTATTAAAAATACCAAAAATATGCTTAGATAGATTTTACTTTCTACTATTATTAAAAACTCCAAAAATATGTTAATTCTATTTCTCATATAAAAAATACAAAAATATGTCGCTTATTTTAATTTCTTTTTTTAGATTTTAATATGCTTATTCCTATCTTTTCTTTTTGTTAATCTTGATTAATATTGGTTAGTATATTTTTGTCATTTATTCATGCATCATTATATATATCCGTGACTAACATTTGCTTGATTTTTGTGAGGTATTGTCATATTTGAGGACTTGGGGACATCTATAATTCGTTTTAATTTTGTATATATTATTCTTATATTTCCGCTTTAATTTTCGATTGGGTTGTAATAATTCGTAGTTTATTTTCATCCCCATTCGTTAAGTGTGTAATCCCCATCCCCGAGGCCTTGTAATAATTTTACCGCTTTCCTTTACCGCTTTATTTTATTATTGCTTGCATGCTTTAACCGTTTTTCAAACTAAAATTAGGTTCTTAGCCGTTTTCTACCATAAGTCGATTGCACTTCACGCATCGCCATCAACCGTACTTACACATGCACACTTGCACGTACACCCTTATTTTACTCCTATGTTCATCCCTTTATGCTTGAACTTGTATGCTTGTTTGTATGGATTTTATCTGTATGAGCTTGTATGTTTCCATTTACTTCTTCCATCTTCTTTTTTAACAAACTGTTCATCCCCGCATTACTTGGTCCATATACCAAGCTCCCAACCAACTCTTTGTAAGTCGAGTGCCTCGCGCACCGCCATCGACCTGTTTTCAAAACTTTTTTCATAATAAAACTTTGACTTTCGTCATGTGATCTTCTTTCAAAACCCTTTTTGTGCGCTTGCACTCTTTTTACTTTAAAACTTGTTTTTAATAAAACTTTTTTTCGAAACTTTTGAGCAGAACTACAAATGCTCTGACTTCTCCATTGCACTGAGGAGGTATGTAGGCACAAGATTTTACATCTTGCCGAGCAAACTTTTGTAAATAATCTTTTTCTTTTGGTAAATAACCTTGTTCTTTTGTATATATTCCTTTTCTCATTCCTTTTAGCAAACAAAAATGATTTTAACATAAACACAGATTTTCAAAAGGTTCCTGTGGAGTACCACAGATGTGAGGGGTGCTAACACCTTCCCCTTACATAACCAACCCCCGTATCCAGATTTCTTTTTGTGGTTTTTTTCGAGTTTTTTCCCTTTCCTCTTTTGGAATTAAAAAAGTTCGGTGGCGACTCCTGCTTTTTAACGATTTAAGTTAACCAATGACTTAAACTCAAAATTTTTGCCGCTACAGAAAAGTGGCGACTCTGCTGGGGATTTTCCTAAGTGGGTTTAGCCTATTTTGTTTATCTGTGTGTTTATGTTATTGCTTCTTGTTTGCTATTTCTTTTTGTATATATCTTTCTTTTTGTATATATACTTGCTTATATGGGTGCTTGGTTGATACTTGTGTGAGATAAGTCCTATACCCGGACTTGAGTGTACATTAAGATAGGATGTGGTATAGTCATTTTGGCTTATGTGGAGTTATTCCTTCGTGAGCTGACTTGAGACCCACAACTCAGTGGAGAATGGCTTGGCTAAAGGTGATAGTGTTGAACGAGTCAGTCGTGAAAGCATTGTTACTTTTGGTTGGGTCTGTAAAGCTGAGGACCTTAGAATACCTTAACCCATCTTAGCCTTTTAGGACGTAGTGCGGAGACTAGTTGGGTGAAGTCCTAATTGGTTGTCACGCGATACTACACTCGAGCGAGTTTCTCTTTAGAATATTATTGGTTGGTGAGTAAGTCGCTTAAGCCGATAATATTCTCGAGATGGAATGCAGACCTCGGGAACTTTGTAGAACCCGTTGTACAGGTACAAAAATCCTTAGCACATACCTTTGTGGGTGGTTCTTAACCATGACTCCATGCTCGTGACTTTGAACCTTGTTTGTGTCACCTTGTGTGACCTTGATTACGATGGATATATAAACCATGCATTCGTTTGATTTCCAAGGAACTCATAGGTCTTTCTTTGTAAACATCATAAGTTTCATCAAATTCAATGGATCTTGGGTGTTGATGGGGTGAAAGCCCTAATCCACCAAAATGGATGATTGATCTTGATGATAACTTGATCAATGCTTTGATCCAATTTAGGATTTACTTCCTTCATGCTTTGATGTTTACAAATTAATAACTTGAATTCTTTGAAAATCAAACAACATTGCATTTGCATTGCATCATTTGCATACTTCATGCATTTATCCAGGTTGTCCAGAACACTTATCCTTGTCTGTCTCCATCTTCAGAGTTGTCTGTCTACCGTCAAGCTGATTCCTCCGCACAAGTACGGAACTAGAGCTGCTGTTAGACAAAGAATGGCAGACCAAGAGAAACATAACATGGAAGTTAGAATGGAAATTGATGAGTTGAAATCAGGCATGATTAAGCTTACCGAGATGATGCAAGTGTTGATGGCTAGGACTGATCCACCTCAGAGGACTGTTATTTCCGAAGTCTCCACTGTTGTTGTTGATCCTTTACAGGTTCAGAAGCCACCTTCTACTTGGCCAGAATTTGGATTACCTGAGAATTTCTCTCCAACATATGTCAATGCTTCTATGGTGGGTCAAACTTCGAGGCAGATATTCCAACCTCCGGTCTTTTCTGAACCTCCACCTGTTGTTCATACTACTGCTCAAGCTGTTCCAGCTCGTTATGACAATCCTCTCTATGATTACCGTTCTGTTGGTTCTCGAAGTGTTAGTCAAGGAGATTGTGGTGAAGTTGAAGAAGTCCGTGAGCAATATCAGGCATTGGAAAAGAGGCTAAGAGCTATGGAAGGAAGCAATTTCTTTAGTGTGAATGCTGATAACATGGGTCTTGTTTCAAATCTTGTCATGCCTTCCAAGTTCAAAGTTCCCGAGTTTGAGAAGTACAAGGGGCATACTTGTCCAAGGAGTCATTTGACCATGTACTACAGAAAGATGACTGCTTACACCAACAACCAGAATTTGCTCGTTCATTGCTTTCAAGACAGTTTAAGTGGAGCTTCGTTGAAGTGGTACATGAGTTTGGAAAAGGGTTGTGTTCAGAATTTCCAAGATTTAGCTGATGCGTTCATGAAACAGTACAAGTATAATCTGGATATGGCACCTGATCGTCGTCAACTTCAGAATATGGCTCAGAAGGAAAGGGAATCTTTCAAGGAATATGCTCAACGTTGGAGAGAATTAGCTTCCCAAGTTGAACCACCTTTGTCTGAGAAGGAATTAACTAGCTTGTTCATGGATACCCTTTCTCCTTTCTTTTGGGAGAAGATGATTGGAAGTGTGTCTTCAAACTTCACTGATTTGGTAACAATTGGTCAAAGGCTAGAAGAAGGAATCAGGAAAGGAAAAGTGTTTGTTGCTGTTGATTCTTCAAAGAAACCTTTTGGGGGCTTCCAGAAGAAGAAAGAGAATGAGACTAATGCTGTGTCAGATGACAGAAGAAGATTTCACCGTAGACCTCAAAATGGTGATCAACCTTATGTATCTGCTGTCACTCCTGTGCGAGTTCAAGCTCCTCAACCTCAGGTTGCCAACCAGAATCAGAATCGCGATAGGACTCACTTCGATCCTATTCCTATGACTTACACTGAACTATATCCCGCGCTGGTCCGAAAAGGTTTGGTCACAACAAGACCCATGCCTCCTCCTCGAAACCCTCCCTCAATAGGATTTCGGCCTGATCTTCATTGTGAGTTTCATCAGGGTGGTGCTGGCCATGATTTAGAACATTGTTATGCTTTGAAGACCTTGGTGCAAGAGTTGGTTAGATCAAAGATGCTATCTTTCAGGGATATGGGTCCTAACGTTGTCACTAATCCTTTGCCAGATCAAAGTGGCTGAAGACAAGTCAAAGCCAGATGGTCTCCTAAAACCAAGTGTTTCCGACGGGATAGCTCATCTTTGTTGCTGATTAGTCACTAGGCCTTGTTTCTTTACTGTTTACATTTCCTTGTTTGTATTGTGTGTTACTTTTAAACTTTGTTTATTCTTGAATGTTAATTTTAATGAAATGAGCATTGCATATTTTGAATTCATTCACATCCACTATGTTTATGTTTATGCTTTCTTTTACAAAAAAAAAATAATAATAATAAAAAAATTCTCCCATTTGCTTTCTCTATCAAACTTGTGTTTTATGCAAAGATTGGAGGGAGGATGATGACAACGAAATACCCAAGTTGTTGAATTGTATGCTTTCAAATAAAACTTTGTTGATGATGTACAGGCATTGCTTCAATTCCCAAACACTGGAGAAATAAGGAAGTTAATCCCTTGTCAACCCCTCTGAGCCTTCGAAGTAGGAGTTTCTTTCTGTACGAAAAAACCCGCATTTTAAACCTGGGGCAGGGTAGTTCTCAGTTAATTTGGCTGTGCATTCTATTTTAAGAGAATAATTCAGTACACCTTTCAACAAAGGTTTCAATCTCAAGCGTTCCTCCGTACACATCAAAGAAGTGTTGGAGATGCCAATCAAAAGTCAACGATGGTTCATCAATCATTAAGCAAGGCAGTCACTATCTTTCAAAAAAATGTGTATCAAAAAAAAATAGAATCAAAGAAAAGCCTGCTAAGTCAAGACCAAAAATGACTTAGGCAAAAACAAGGTCATCCCGCTGACTGTAAGCTCAAAAATAAACAGTTCAGGCAAAAGTTAGGGATATCAAAAGAAAAAAGATAAAAAAAAAGAAAAGAGAAGTCAATAAATTCCTCAAACAACAAAAGGTTGTGGTTATCAATAAGAAGAAGTGACTGCCATCTCAAAAGTTCTCTTTGCTTGTGAAACTATCATTATCAAAGGTGCAAATCCAGAAGTCTCTTGGAACTTGAATGCATAAGTTGAATTAATTGAGTGTTAGGACTGGAGATCATTACGAAGATGGGTGGGTACAATCAAATTTTGAGCCTTATATCCTTTGTTTTTGAAACCGTGAACCTGACCACGTTACAACCTTTAAAAGACCTAATTGAAGCAAGGTTTATTTTGAAAGCATACTACAACAAGGTTGCGTAACCTGACTCCCATGAGATTTTCCAATCATCTGTTTTGATATCATTTGTTTGCTTTATCCATCACTTTGATTATCTTAACCTTTGTGTTTTGACCCGTGATTCCATTTGCTTTACATCAATAACATCATTCCAATGATTTTGATTTCAAAAATATGCTTTGAGCTTTGCATTAAAATTACCATTTTTGAATGAACATTTTATTTGCAAGTAAGCACTCATCTTTCAGGAAGTTCAAACAGTCAAGAAACTTGATCAGTGATCCTATCAGGGGCACGTTACTTCAAGATCCTGTTGTTCAGACGTTCAGTCAAGATTTGTTTATCAGAATATCCTTTCAAGACTTATACTGGGGCAAGCCATCCCAACATGAATTTGAAGAATTGAAGCCATGATCAGTTCATCCCCAATATAATTCAACTGAAGCCATGATCACTTAACTTGCAACAATTAGTCAATCAGGGGCAATCTTCATCATCAATCCCCAAGCAGTTTTATCAGTCCTTCTCAAAGGATCATCAGTCTGATATTGTTTTCAATGGGACAAAAGTTTGTTTAAGCATCTTCTTCCCAAGCAGAGTTGGCGGAGTTCTCGTGTTGAGGAATCAGAGTTCCAATCTGGCCTCACAAAAGAGTCTACCCCAGTTGTCACAAACAATTGCATTGCATTTATCATTCGGCATGCATAGAAAGATTCAACATCATGCATTGAAACAAAATTCATGCTCATTTACATTCTCCGAGGTCCTGTTGTTATCAACATCTTACCTTGAGATGAAAGTCCGACCTACTTGGCACCTATCCAAAACAAATACTTGTTTGTCTTCTCCGTCTAGTGCTATTCCTAGATGTATTTTCCTTCTTTCTTTCAGTGCCATTCCTGAAAGATATTTCTCACTTTATTCAGTGCCGTTCCTGGATATTGTGATTTCTTACCCCAACCTTCAGTGCCATTCCTGAGTGTTGTGATTCTTCTTTCTTTCAGTGCCATTCCTGAAAGATATTTCTCACTTTATTCAGTGCCGTTCCTGGATATTGTGATTTCTTACCTCAACCTTCAGTGCCATTCCTGAGTGTTGTGATTCTTCCTTCTTTCGGTGCCATTCCTGAAAGATGTTTCTTCACTTTATTCAGTGCCGTTCCTGGATATTGTGATTCCTTACCTCAACCTTCAGTGCCATTCCTGAGTGTTGTGATTCTTATTTCTTTCAGTGCCATTCCTGAAAGATATTTCTCACTTTATTCAGTGTCGTTCCTGGATATTGTGATTTCTTACCTCAACCTTCAGTGCCATTCCTGAGTGTTGTGATTCTTCCTTCTTTCGGTGCCATTCCTGAAAGATGTTTCTTCACTTTATTCAGTGCCGTTCTTGGATATTGTGATTCTTTATCTCATTCAGTGCCATTCCTGAGAGATTTTCTCACCTCATTTAGTGCCATTGTTGAATGTTGTGATTTCTCTTTGTTCAGTGCCATTCCTGGATATCATTTTCTCACTTCATTCAATGCTATTCTCGGATGTTGTGATCTTCACCTTATTCAATGCTATTCCTGAATATCGTGATCCTTTGAAGTCCAGTTTTATTCCTGGATGACACATATCTTTTCCCCAACTGTTTCTTTCATTCGAGTCTATTACTCATTCCTTTTGTGTATTCCCCTGCGGAGTTCTTACTTGCTTTACTAAGTTTCTCCGTCAATTGTTTATCTCTCGTGGCGCTATATTCCCCATAGAGATTCGAGTCTGTCTCATATCATATAAAAAACAAAAACAAAAAAAGAAGAAGAAGTCCCTGCATTCATAGCATAACATGTCATTGCATCAAGGGGCAAAATTCAGGTTTTTAAGTATTTAATTACCTTCTGCCACCGATATCTTGATGACTAAGTCATTCAAGTTACTTGGCTAAAGATAATTAAATAGGGGCATCTGTTGTACCCTAAATTTTGCCCCGACTTTTTATCTGCATCATTTACATTTAGTATTTTTATTTCATCTAAAAAATTCAAAAAAAAATAGCATTTGCATTCATTTCATCTATTCTTATTTTGGGATTTATGATTTTAATTTTTAAATTCAATTTAGATATAAGTTGAGTTTTAATTAAAATTAATAAATCATTTTATTGTATTTTTTGTTATTACTTGTTTTTTTTAATAGGTGCAAATAAAAGAGTTTATTGGGTCCATTTGATTGCAAACTACAAGGCCCATCATCAATGTTATTTTTGGTCCAAGTCAATTAATCCAAACCAAGAGTTGAGCTTTTGAGCCATTCAGACCATAAGAAATTGGATGAGGACCCCACAAACTACCATTCACGTTTCTCATTCATCAGTAAAGAGGAAATTCCAAAACTTCACCCAAATTTGCAACTGTTCACACTTTTCTTCACAGCTCACTACAGACAAAAGTTGACAAAAAATATCTTCCCAAGCTCATCACTAATTTCACGTTTTCCTCTCCACTCTCAAACAATCCCACAAAATCAGCTCCAAATCACAACAAACTTTCTGCCAGCTTCCCATTTTCTTCATGCGTTTCCTCCCGAAAATAATGGATCTGATTCTTTTTACCCTCAAATATCCATAATGCCCTCAGCTCTCTCTTGCTATAAATAAGCTACTTCACTCACTGAAAAAAGGAGGAAGAAAAGGCACTGTTACTCTGCTAAAATCGTTTCCAAAAGCTTCCTCCAAACACTCACAGTGAAACCTTCATCACCACTCATAACTTCAAAATCAATCACCATAATCATTCATAAACCTTCATACTCACCTGTTTGAAATCGTTCCAAACCATCAACAACAACCTAACCGAATCGGAACCTTCATATCACCATCACCTTTGTCCATCACTTCCTTCACCGATTTGCACATCAACACCAAAACAACCGCAAAACCTTGCGTTCATAAACCAAAGCTAAATACACCGATCCAATCTCACAACCATCAATCATCTTCATAGAAACGAATCGCAGCACAACGTATCTGTTCACTCGTTTCACTCAGCTTCAACGCAACCGTCGACGTCATCGGATTCAACATCAACTCAGTAGATCTGAAACGTAATCATCAACATCAGTTCGCAGCGCAACGTCCTTCAACAACAACAGATCCGAGAGTCATACGCAACAGCTACCACACAACTCACCGTCAAATTCGGTAATGAACTCAGAATCATTCACTTGCTTTTGGATTTCGTGTTTGTTTGGCTTCGTTGCTTCTTCGTTGTCGTTTGATTTCCGTTTAAGATGAGATTAATTTGTGTAGCACTTGTTCTTGTTGTTTCTATTTTGTTTGTATTGCTACTGTTAATTCTCAATGCTTTCCATGATTATTTGTTGTTGTATGTTTACTGTCGGCTTTGTTTGATTTTTGAGTGAGAAAGAATCGGAATCGAGAGAGAGGGAGAGTTTATTGTTGTTGTGGTTTGAGTGAAAAACAGAGAGAATTAATTGAAGTATGTAGGGAGAGAGAAAAACAGAGAGCCGTTGAGAGAGTTTGACCGAGGGAGAGGCGTTGAGCTGAAAGAAAATAGGGGAGAAGGGCCATAGTTTATCTTTTAGGGTTTTTGTTGTTAATGCTGATTTGGGCTTAAGACTGTGTATTTGGCCCATCCGATTTTCTGCACTTATACCCCTGCTGTTTGCGTTTTACTCCCCCTGGTTGGCTTGTTTTAATTTTCTTAATTTGGGCCTTCACCCTTATACAGGCCCAGCGCCATTTTCTAATTAGTGCACCCCCATTTTACTGTTTTACTCCGCCCATTTAATTTGTTTATCTTTAGTGTTATTTGATATTTGTTTTTTTTCATGATCTATTAAAATACAAAAATATGTGTTAGATTTTATTTTTTTCTCATATCGAAAAAATACAAAAATATGTTAGTATATTAGATTAATTAGATTTTCTTTTATTATTAAAAATACCAAAAATATGCTTAGATAGATTTTACTTTCTACTATTATTAAAAACTCCAAAAATATGTTAATTCTATTTCTCATATAAAAAATACAAAAATATGTCGCTTATTTTAATTTCTTTTTTTAGATTTTAATATGCTTATTCCTATCTTTTCTTTTTGTTAATCTTGATTAATATTGGTTAGTATATTTTTGTCATTTATTCATGCATCATTATATATATCCGTGACTAACATTTGCTTGATTTTTGTGAGGTATTGTCATCTTTGAGGACTTGGGGACATCTATAATTCGTTTTAATTTTGTATATATTATTCTTATATTTCCGCTTTAATTTTCGATTGGGTTGTAATAATTCGTAGTTTATTTTCATCCCCATTCGTTAAGTGTGTAATCCCCATCCCCGAGGCCTTGTAATAATTTTACCGCTTTCCTTTACCGCTTTATTTTATTATTGCTTGCATGCTTTAACCGTTTTTCAAACTAAAATTAGGTTCTTAGCCGTTTTCTACCATAAGTCGATTGCACTTCACGCATCGCCATCAACCGTACTTACACATGCACACTTGCACGTACACCCTTATTTTACTCCTATGTTCATCCCTTTATGCTTGAACTTGTATGCTTGTTTGTATGGATTTTATCTGTATGAGCTTGTATGTTTCCATTTACTTCTTCCATCTTCTTTTTTAACAAACTGTTCATCCCCGCATTACTTGGTCCATATACCAAGCTCCCAACCAACTCTTTGTAAGTCGAGTGCCTCGCGCACCGCCATCGACCTGTTTTCAAAACTTTTTTCATAATAAAACTTTGACTTTCGTCATGTGATCTTCTTTCAAAACCCTTTTTGTGCGCTTGCACTCTTTTTACTTTAAAACTTGTTTTTAATAAAACTTTTTTTCGAAACTTTTGAGCAGAACTACAAATGCTCTGACTTCTCCATTGCACTGAGGAGGTATGTAGGCACAAGATTTTACATCTTGCCGAGCAAACTTTTGTAAATAATCTTTTTCTTTTGGTAAATAACCTTGTTCTTTTGTATATATTCCTTTTCTCATTCCTTTTAGCAAACAAAAATGATTTTAACATAAACACAGATTTTCAAAAGGTTCCTGTGGAGTACCACAGATGTGAGGGGTGCTAACACCTTCCCCTTACATAACCAACCCCCGTATCCAGATTTCTTTTTGTGGTTTTTTTCGAGTTTTTTCCCTTTCCTCTTTTGGAATTAAAAAAGTTCGGTGGCGACTCTTGCTTTTTAACGATTTAAGTTAACCAATGACTTAAACTCAAAATTTTTGCCGCTACAGACCCTCTTAGAATTTTTATTCCCCAGCAGAGTCGCCACTTTCTGTAGCGGGAAAAATGTGACTCGAGCGTAATCGCGCGCTCTAAGTACAACAGAGTCGCCACCGAACTTTATTTATTCCTAGAAGGAAAGGGAAAATATCGATAAAACCCACAAAGAGAAAAGAAATGGATAAGATGGTCATCGCAACCAAATTAGGGTTCGGGAGTCAGTTAAGCAAGGGGAAGGTATTAGCACCCCTCACCTCCATCGTACTCGATGGGACCCATTTATTTAGTTTCGTGTTTGAGTGTTAGTGTTTTTGTTTGCGTTCTTTAGCTTATTAATCGAGAAAAGATAAAAGAAAATGTTTTTAGGGTTTTATTATTATGAAGAAAAAAGAAAAGATTTTTTATTATTATGCTCGCCAAGACATTTGTATCTTGTGCCTACGTATTCCCTAGTGCAATGGGAAAGTCAGAGCAATCGTAGTTCGGGCTAGGAACCAAGAAAAGTTTTGTTAATTGATTTTAGCGAGAGGTACTCGATCGCTTTCAAATGGAAATACTACGCGCACATGGATATGATATCACTACAAGAATGGATGACTAAATCAAGATAAGACATGATTTTGGCCATCATCGCATTCGAGTGGAAGATGTTCGATCTTCACATGTGGAAGTATGTTCGTATTGAAGATTGATTAAGTGTCTCGTTTATGAAAGGAGTTTTAAAATGAAAAGCCATAAGGCAAAAGGGTTGAATGAAATTGAGATGTGTTTTAAAGGGGACATTTAGCAAAGGTTTGAGCATAGGTGTTCACCTAGCGCGTCTTTACCCAAGGTATTGAACAGGAGCTAGCCCCATTTTCACTTGTTGTCCAAATTAATTAATTTTGGTTCAAAAGATCAAGGTATTCAAGAGGTGTGCACTTCTTGTCACAAGATCTTTCGGTTTGATTAAGTGTTTTAGATTCAAAAGGCCAAGGTATTCAAGAGGTGTTCACCCCTTGTCACAGGACCTTTCGGTTTTATTAATATGTTTTAGATTCAAAAGATCAAGGTATTCAAGAGGTGTCCACCCCTTGTCACAGGATCTTTCGGTTTGACAAAAAAGAATTCAAAAGATCAAGGTATTCAAGAGGTGTGCACCCCTTGTCACTTAACCTTTCGATTTGATTATTGAAAGCCTTTTATTGTTTGGTTCAAAGGATCAAAGGTATTCAAGAGGTGTGCACCCCTTGTCACTTAATCACTTTGATTTAATTAGTGAAAGGTTTAAAAAAAGGGTGTTAATCCAAAAGAATCGAGGTATTCAAGAGGTGTACACTTCTTGTCACACGATCTTTTGGTATGGTTAAGAAAAAGGTTTTTGAAAGAAAAGGCTCGACGTTGGATCGAGAAAATATTTGAGACGGCTTGGCGTTGAACCAAGGTTTATTGATTTTTAGATTGAAAGATTAATCTAATGTTTTTTGGTATTTTTAATAATTAAAGAAAGAAACTAATTAATCTAAATAAAATATGTTTTTGTATTTTTGAATATGAACTAAAAAAAAACTAACACAAAAATTAAGATAGAACAAAAAACAAGACAAATGATTAAACAATAGAAGCATATGGTGTAAACAGTAAGAGGCGCTGTTGGGCTTTAGAAGAGGCCCAAAATTAATCTGAAAAAATTGCCGGGGTGTTAACAGAAAAATAGAAGTGCATAGAGAGATTCAGATGGGCTGCTTGCTCCAAGCCCAAACCAAACACACAACAAAAAAACTAACCCTAGAGAAGGAGGGACCAATCCGCCTCCTCCACTCTCTCGTGCTCCTCTGTTAACATCATCATCAAAAAAAATTGAAAGAGAAACGAAACAGCATTCTCGCGTCTCTCACGATCTCGCACGCTCAAAATCTCTGCTCTCTTTCACGCAGTGAACGGACAACAACAGCGACAAAGGCTCTTAATCTCGCGTCTCTCTCGCTCACGTTTCTAATCTCTCATCTATTCTCTCAGTTGATTAATCATGTCTTCCTCTCGAAAAATATGGCTAATCGATTCGTGAATAACAACAACAGCAAAAAGGATAGCATACAATCAATACAAAATCCGATGCAAGGGTACAAGATACAACGATTAAATTCGAGTGATAATATTGATGAGAAAGAGTACCGCCCGGAAGTTACCGGTGTGACGAATCCCAAGTTGAATCCAATGAAAACTGAAGCGTATCTGTTGTTGCGGTTGAGTCGAAAATTGCTGTTTGCGCGGTGCTGTTTGCTGTTGTGTTGAGGTGCTGTTGAAGTATTGATACTTTGAGTGAATGTGGGTTGGTGGTTTGTGTATGGAGAATTGATTTCGGTAAAATTTGGAGGAAGCTATTTTGGATATTTACAGAGTTTTTCGTATCACCTCCTCTCTTGCTTGTGCTGAATGCTTGTTTATATAGAAGGAACATTAGGGTTTGAATCTCCCCCTTGAGATGAAAATTGGGGGGGGGGGAAATATTGATTTTGAACATTTGTTGAATGATTCTGAATTGTTGCTTTTTGGTTTGCAGGTTAATGTATGGACATTTTAGTGCAAGGTTTGGACAAATGCAGCTATGGGATAGCAGGCTATGCAGCAAGTGGAGCAGAGTTGAAGCAGAGTTTAGCAGCGTTTGTGTACTATTTCCGCTGCATTTTTGGAGTTTTCTGTTTGGCATGGTATAGCATGGACAACAGCAAGATGAAGACTTTTCTGTTGTTATTTTTTTGTACTATATGATAAAACTAAGATAAACTTAAATAAACTAAGAATAAAAAATATGAAATGCAAGCTATTTTTGCTGACTTTAATAAAAAAAGTCATTTTTTTTCTAAAATATGCAACGATGCCATGATTTGTATGCAGATGAAATGCGATATGATTATATGAAAAAGACTAGGTCAAAAATTGGGGTGCGACAGTTCATCTTGTGAAAGAGACACAATTGTGCGGACCAGCTTATATGAGATGGATGTACCCTGCTGAACGTTATATGAAAATTGTAAGTAAATAGAAATGCGTTTTAATTAATTGTCTAAATGTGTTTTATTTGACGATTTTATCATTTGTGTCAATGCATAGTTAGAGGAGACTAAAAGTGAGGAAACCTCACTTCCTGAACATGTGTTGTGGAGGGAAGCTCGTGTGGGCAAGGATCATGCTGTCGATCCCGAAGTTCAGAGAGTTTTTACTGAATGTGTAAGTATAATACTGTGTCTTTAATTAAATCAAATGTTTTTTAATATATAAATGATTTTTTAATGTAAATGAATTACAGGAGACCTTGTCGCAATCGGCATCCACCGGTGAGGGGAGCGTACTTAGTAGAGCACTAGATGCTCCTGAGTATCCCGGTCGGGTGAGGGGTAAGGGTCATGGTATGACTCCAACCTCTTTTTACAAGAGTCCTAGGAGAAGAAATCCTTCAAATGAAGAAGTGTTGCAAAAGTTGGCGGAATTGCAAGCACAAGTCTCTGAATTGCAAAGAGATAAAGAGGCGTATATGAGAAAAAAGTGCAACACTTCAATATCGGTGAAAGAAACTAGTGATAAGGCTAGTATCAACTATCAAAGGAAATTTCCCGAGGTAATTATAATTTTTTTTTATGTACACAATATAATTATTTAATTAGTCCCACAATATAATTTATTTACACATTTCAATGAAAATAATCTAATGTTTATTATGTTTTTATTTAAGGTTGTTGTATGACAGAGTGTTGCGCGGGACTCCGTTGTCTAACAGATTCCGTTTCGTGTCTTCCGCCCACTGCAGCGGAATGGCAATTGATTCGGAACCGGAATCAGTTAGACAGCGCTTAGTAGATAGATTCATGTCCACCGGCAATACAGAATGTCTGCATCTTTGGGCGTATAATACCCGACCAGTAGGGTTAGTTTCTCATTCTTTGTTCATCTAATCTCTGTTTCTTTTGTGTATAGAAAAATTTTCATATAACCTATTGTTTTTATTTATAGAGCACACTGGTTGCTGCTTGCTATCAACCCTATAAGGGAAGTCGTGTATTATCTGAATTCGGTAAATGGTGAATGGACCAATTATCCGGCCATGAAGGACATCGTTGATTTGTAAGTGGGATCGTTCTAAATATATATTCGTGTATATTTAAATATATATATTTACTTATTTGTGGGATTGATCTAAACATATGCTTTTATATATTTGTTAATTAGATCAATACAAGTGTTCCGAAGTCAACGGGACGCACAGGTATCCCGAACTAAATCTAGCAACATTACTTGGATCCAAGTGCAGGTACATTATTTTTCACAATGTTGCTTATAATATATTTATGCTACTTGATAAAACAATGCACAACTATAGAATCTTATTTGTTTTTCTATGTAGTGTCCGCAACAGAAAAACAGTTACGATTGCGGATACTTTGTATTGAGGTTTATGAAAGAAATCCTTCAGGCAAATCAATTAGAGATTCCGCTCACGGTATGAATTTATAACTTAAGATAATTTCATATAATTTATTACATTTAACTAAATGTATCATTCATATTTTGTTTTTGTTTTGTAGTACCTTGACGAATTCCGTGCCGCTGGATACCCGAGACTTAAGTTGGAAGAAATAAAAGAGGATTTGTGTCATTTTTATATTAAGCGCTTTTTCATGTAGGATTTGTGTCGAATTGAAGTACTATAATATTATTGATGTTGTAATGATGTATATATATAATTTTGGATATTATAATGGTATTATATTAGTATATATATATTGTCTTACTGATGGCTGAAATAATATCGTCGAAAATAAATTACAGGTCGAAAATATTACAGGCTGAAAACATATTACAGGTCGAAAATATTACAGGTCGACTGGGAGGATTAAATTACAGGCTGCACATTAAAATACCTCATTTAGCTACTAAAGCGCTTTTTAAAAAAGCGCTCTTAAAGGCCCACATACTAAAGCGCTTCTTTCTAAAAGCGCTGCCAAAGATTACTAAAAAAGCAAAAAAAAAGAACAACATACTAAAGCGCTTTTGTAAAAGCGCTCTTATAGGGGGGGCTATCAGAGCGCTTTTTATGGAAAAAGCGCTCTTAAAGCCAACCCTATAAGAGCGCTTTTACAAAAGCGCTTTAGTATGTTGCGTTTTTTTTTTTATTTTTTACTCTCACAGGTGGGCCTATCACAGCGCTTTTCTGGAAAAAGTGCACTTAAAGGGGGGCCTACCAGAGCGCTTTTTCCTGAAAAGCGCTCTTAAAGGGGGGCCTACAAGAGCGCTTTTTCCAGAAAAGCGCTCTTATAGGGGGGCCTACCAGAGCCCTTTTAAAAGCGCTTTCGTAGCCTATGCCAGCGCTGGCTTTGGCAGCGGTTTAAAGCGCTGTAAAAGGCCAAAAAAAGCGCTTTAGTAAGCCTTGCGCGTTGTAGTGGCACCTGAGCTACCAAAGGCGATGTGCAAGTGCGGGTCTATATGGCGTTTCCCACTAGGGTCTCATCGGTATGCTTGGTATGATGGGGAAGTAATGCCATGTAGGCGATATTACTTCGGTTCACTCACCTCTAGCGATGTCACGTAGATATTTATAGACTTTCGCCCGGTGGGCTCATGTAGTCTTGATGGCGTCTTTGTACATTGAGGCGATCACATTAGCGTTTAGTGATTGACGGGGCCATGATGCCACGTAGGCAAGTCACCGCTGTAACTCGTCACAAATAAACCAAGTAGGACTTATCCGTTTCACTAGCGATGTGCATGTACAAGTCTCTTGACAATCATACATGGGAGTAACTCACTGAGGGTGTGGATGCGTAATCTATGTAACAGGCAAGTAAACTTACTCTTGGATTCCCCGTGCACGGGTACGGGTTGTATATTAGATGTTTTGGCTTATACTTGTTGTTGTTGCCACATTGGGTAGTTATGGGACTTCCAATGGCGGTTTACCTTATTTGCATTTGTACCTAGCCGTGAGAAAAAACCCGGATTCTCGGTGAATCCGTTTGAATCATCTTATCTTTTTCAGGTGCAGTTTAGTAGCGTTTGATTGGTAGCAGGTTTGGATTGAAGACATATAAGTGGTGATGGCTCGAAGACCTCGTCAGATCTTATGTTCCGCTGTGCAGATCCATTGAAGATACATGTTTTATAATTCTTAGCAGAATCTCATGTTATAATTTAGTATGGATCTTTTGTATCTTTGACTTTTGTATGTACTCGGTATTAATTTTAACGTTTCATGCATAGTATATTAGTCAATTATGTATGGAGTGTTACATTTATAAAAAGTTTCTTTGTAAATTTTTTTCACTAAATTTTGTAACACTATAAAAATCATTTAAAAAAAAGACAAAACAAGCGTGCCTAATATTACCTTTAAATTAAAACTCTATTTCAAATTACCTAAATAAAAAGTTAACACAAAAAATACCCATTAATTAATAGGAAAATGTTAACCAGTATTTTTGGAGTACGCTTTAAGTGATTAAAGTGATAAATTATTTTAAAAATGTGTGTATTCAATACATTGAAAACGTATTAAAAATTAGAATATTGATTTTTACAAAGAAAATATTTTCTTTGTTTAGTATACTTAAAGAGTATCCGATGTCACTCGTTAGCAAGCCCCAAATTAATATTTGGGTTTCCATTAAAACATTAAAGAAGATTTGGGTTGAGTTATCCTCTCCTCTTGAGCAATTTGAGGCGTTGGGCACACTCCATAAAACTTCTGCAACCAAACAAACAAATTTTTATAGTTAGAAATTACTGCAAGTCCCTTCAAACAAAAACTACAACATACATGTGCTTGTGAGTAACTACTCCATTTACATAATTATTGTCACATATTTTTGTACTTCATCCTATTAAGTTTAAAATATAAATAAATAAACAAATAACATTCATCTTAAATTAGGCGGGTTGAATAGTTCCAGAAATGAATATTTATAGTTAAAAATTAACTATTAAAAAAAAACGACATTATCTTAAATTATATATTTCACAAAGCTTAAAACTTATAAATAAAGTAATGAATATTTTAACTTTATGAGATTATTATTGAAATTATTTTGAAACCAAAAATTGGTTGAAAGTTAAATCTATTTTTTTTTTCAACATTTCTAAAATAATACTAAAAAACAATTATTTTGGATGTAACAAGTGGTAAAGATCAATTACCTCCATGAAACATCTTGAGCAAGAAGCCAGTCACCTTCTTTGTCTTGATAAACCAGTTCATACTTTTGATCATCATCACCTGTTAATAATTTTCCAAACATGTCCAACAAAGTGTGGTTGAGAGTGTGAAATGAATGGTGCATGCTGAGATTAACTTTTCTAGCTATTCCTTCACCCTCCATCTTCACCTTCACGTAATTTCTTGACACCACGTGATCCTCATTATAACGATGTTTCTTCCTTCTATGATAAACCGGAGGCCAACCCACGAGAGCTTCTTCATCATCTTCACCTCTCCTATAGAGCAATCATATATCATATAGTTAACTTATGAACATGCTAACAATGAAATATATATATTGAAGAAAGTTAATAATAAATTACTTGGTGATAGTGGAAGTGGAACTGTTACAGGAGTGTTCATGATCATGATCATGATGATCTGAGTGGCCAGGAGTTAACGGGAGGAGAGACAAAGTGGGAAACACAACATCTGATCCGTTGATGTTACTAGACATTTCTTCTGCATGTTGCAAGAGTTGGGAAAAACTACGTTTCTTAGTATTAGGGAAACGAGTCTTGGTAGAAGCATTGTAAGCAAGAGAATTGGAGAGAGCGAGAGTCAAATGAAGGTCCATAGTGTATGTATACATGTGATTGAGTACTACCACTATGGAACATTATATAAGAAAGAAGGAGTAAGGTATTTATTAATTGAAGGGTGCATGTGAGTGGTGAGAGAGTATAAGAAATGGGGATAGAGCAGTTTTGGATTAGAAGGTAAATTGGAAGATGGGAGAAGAAGGGACAATGGGATAGTGTTAGATATACAGAGTGAAGGGGGGGAGCCTTGCGGGAATGAGACAAGATGTTTGGAATTGAGTTAAGATGTCTGTCTCTATGCTAACCTTTTTATCGACACACTTCCCTCTCATTCCTTCTTTACTCCTACTTCACGTTCATCCTCTAGCCTCCCTGCCTTTATAATCATGACTCTTAAATACAAGCAACAAAAGTGTTGGATGGAATTGAATATATGATTCATTCTCTTTTTTTATTCATTCAAAGCTTAATTTGTTATATATATATATATATATATATATATATATATATATATATATATATATATATATATATATATATATATATATATATATATATAGAGAGAGAGAGAGAGTTGGTTGAGTTCTAACAAACTCAACAATTTTTAACTAACTTTAACAAACCTTTATCGTAATAAATAGATCTTAAGCTTAACAAGCATTTTAAACTAATATTTGTAATACTCCCCCTCAAACTTAAGGTGGTGAAAACCAACTTAAGCTTGACATGCATGTCATTGAAATTTGTGGAGTCAAGTGGTTTAGTAAGTGCATCGGCATTCTGAAAGGGAACTAGAACATGTTAAATACCTAACTTCTTGGAAGCCACACGTTTCCTTACAAAAATGGATGTTTGATCCAACATGCTTTTTGCGCGCACGAAGAATTGGATTGTGTGAGAGATGAACGACGCCCAGATTGCCACACAACAACGTGGGAGGAAAGAAGGCAAAACAGAGTTCAATGAACAGTAACTCAAACCATAGAAGTTCTGACGTGGTATGTGACAATGCAAGATATTCCACCTCTACACTTGAACTGGTCACAAGTGATTATTACTTTGAGATCCAAGAAACTAAATTGGGGCCAAAGAAAAGACATGAACTAGAGGTAGACCTCCTATTATCAACATCACTTGGTCAATCACAATCATTATATGCACGAAAAGAGAACATGTGAAGGGAATTTGAGAAAAATAGAGTGAGGTCAAACCTGATTGTACCACATAGATACCTTAGGAACTGTTTGACAACAATCCAATGTGTAGTTATGGGGGAATCCATGAACTAGCATTCCTTGTTGACACTGACGGAAATATCAAGGGCGTGTCAAAGTGACATACTACAGTGCCCCAACTATGGACCTATACTGATGAGGGTCTAAGAAGTTATCAGGTTCAAACTTATTTAATTTGAGACAACGGAGGAGCATTTGTGTGAGCATAGTTGTCAAACTCGCAAGTAGACTTGTAAAACTTGTAAACGAGTTGAGAGGTGTTTCGCGGGCCGGTTTGGTTCGGGTTTGGGAGAATCCAATACCCGAACCGATTAAAATTATATGGATTGGTTTGGGTTGAATTTGTAAATTTTTACGATAGAGCCCAAACTGAACCAAACCGAGAAACAATGGGTTGGTTTTGGTTGGATTGGTCGGGTAGATAAAAATGCAAAAATATTTGGAAAATATAACTTATTTAAGAAAATTATTTTTTCATGATAATATCAAAAAAATATAGTAATAATAGTGTTTAGTCGAAAATATTAGACTAATAATTTTTCTCTAATAGATTCAAAAATATCTAACAAGAAAAATATTTAACGTAAAAGCTTTTGAATAAACAATTAGTCACTTGAGTTAGTTTGACAATGATTGTGTTTCATAATACTATGCTCATTTATCACAATACACTAATAATTTTCTAATAGCAAATTAAAATATAATAACTTGTCTGCATATGGAATTTCACTTTTTTCTTCTTGAAGTTGAATGCTTGGTAGTAATTTTTGTGATAATTAACTATGGTTGGTTTGTGTTGGATTTGCGGGTAGAAAATTGAAAATTCGATATCCGAACCAATTGTCATTGGATTTCATTGGTTTGGTTCGGTTCTTGCCCAAACTTAAAAAATGTCCAACCAAACACTATGGGTTGGTTCGGATTCCGGTTTGGTTTGGATTTACCCGAACTAATGAACACCCCTAAACGAGTTTAAGAGTTAGGAAGCAAAAACGAATAAAATCGTACATAGAATCGTTTTTGATAGATTTTGGTAGACTCGCATAAACTCATATAGACTTACGAGTTTATGGTGAGTTTACAAGTCTGTATGTTTTATGATTTTTAAAAAAAAAAATAAAAAACCAAAAATAAGTCTTAATTCCCCAAAAGAATTTACTTTTTATTTTTGAAGAAAAAACCTTATTTTATTGATTGTACGATGATAGAGTTAGAATTAGAAACATCCACCTCCTAGTCTCTTCCTTCTTCAGGGACAAGTTGACGATGTCTCGGAAGAGACTCCACCAATGTTTCTTCCCCCCCCCCCTTCATTGTTGTTGTGGTCGCATTTGTATGTTGTTGTGTTCATGATTGTCGCTCATCCTCAGGTTTGCGATATATTCTCTTTTTATTTTGCGTTCTCTTGATATGTGTTTCATAAAGTTGTTTCTTCTTGCTTTGTTTTGTTTATTTTTTGCAACGTGTTTTGTAAAGTTTTTTCGTTGTAGCTCTATTTTGTTCATATTACTGCGAAAACTCATTTTACCTCGGTTGAAAATGGGGTTTTACCTTGGTTTCATATGCGAGGTAACAAAGAGCGTCACCAAAAATTTCCACTTTTCTTCCCGGTTATAGTTCCACTAGGGGAAAATTGTACTAATCATGGGTTTGATCACTAACAACAATTTTTTTTTGTATTTTCAAAACTAGAAAGTGTGCGCCACTATACCTCTCAATTTTCGTTAACATTTGAGGTGGAAAGTAAGTATTTACCTCAGTTTGAATTAATAATCAAGGGTAAAAACATAATTTTTGTCAATTATAATTTGTTTAAAATTTTAATTAGATTTTAATTGTTTTAAAACATAACCTATATACACATTTTGTGACCGAATCAGGACATTTTATTTTATAGCAGAATAAAACCTAATATAGACATATCCAAAATGGTACACCAAGATAACCTATATACATTATTTGAAAACAAAACCATAATGACAAAATCAAATACATATGTGTAGCACAAAGTATATACACATTGTTTACAAGAACCAAGAGAAACTAGTGTTGTTGAGGTTCATAAAAAGATAGGAAGCAACTGACGAAACGCGAACGAATGTCATTTATATCTTCTTGTGGGAATGATGCTGGATCGTTAAACACCTATAATTTGAACAAAATTTAAATAAGCATAACCCAAAAAACAACAACATTAAATATCCAATCTCCACAAAAACAATAACATAAATCTTTTAACATAAACCTTTTACTTGCTAACAACAATCACTACTAAGAAAAACACCTTTAACCTCAATTATATATGAGGTGTTAACTCAGTTTCATATGCCAGGTAACGAAGAGCATCATTAAAAGTGCGTCACTTTACCTCTAGGTTGGAATTCAAGGGACGAGAAAAGTGTAATGGTCATGAGTTCGATTCCCGTTGATAAATTTTTGGAAATTTTAAATGGCGAAAACACCTTTTCCTTCGGTTTTTGTGATTTAACCGACGAGTAATATACAACAACGTTTATTAAATCTAATGTAGATTGCTTATTTTCACCAAACTCTAACTGAACATATAACCTTTCAAATTGGTTTACAGAATAATTATATGAAAACTTATGTTATATTTGAAGAACAACTTACAATAATTAATGATTATCGAACATCATGTAACTTTTTTTTCATATTTGAAGAACAACTTACAATAATTAATGATTATCGAACATCATGTAACTTTTTTTTTAATAGGAAATTTGTGCCTAGTCGCACTTGAACCTGAGACCTTGAGGGGAGAACACCCTCAAGACCCAAGCTTTTACTACTAGGCAACACACACGCACCCCATCATGTAACTTATTATTCATATCTCATTCTTTAACGGTTAGAATTTCATTCAGTTTTTCAAATTTCAAAGAGAAGAAATATGTTGCACAAAAAATATGAATAACTTGGTTTTTTTATGTGCAATTTGAAGTTGAAAAGTAGAAAAGGAAAAGGAAAAAATTGGTGTTCTCTCATTTAAAGATATTCATTCATATGATGAATGGATAATTAAAGATCTTAATAAAAATTATTACTGTTAACAATATTGTGTAAGCTGATGTTGTTGTTACTAATGTTATGCAAAGTGGTGGTGGTGGTGGTGGAAATTTTGAATTAGGTGGAAGTGCAACTTCAAGCAATCTAACTTTTGAAGATAGAGAAAAACACAAGAAATAAGGGGTTTGAATTGGGTTTTCAAAATATTGCCCTTCTTAAAAAAAATATTCGTTTAGATAAACATTAGCGCATACAATAAATAGAAAGATGACACGATTCATTTACCCAGGACCCCCTTAGAAAAGGTTCGTCTTGTCTACCCGCCAGGGAGATTTTGCCTTAGAAAATGACTTAATTCACTTATCATATAAATGATTACAATTGCACGGGCCAACTGCCAGTGACTAACAACCAAACATTAATTTATTCTGTTAGTGGTCCCTTAAGAATTCTGACCCAACTGGTCCCCTAGGAGATACAATGATAAACAAATCCTTTAAGAATTATGACCCAACTGGTCCCCTAAATAATATTTTCTCAAAGAAGGTTAATCAGCATGTTAGAGAACCCTTAAGAATTTTGACTCACCTGGTCAATTAAGAGATATAACGATCAACAACTCCTTTAAGAATTTTAACCCAACTGGTCCCTTAAAGAAGATTTCCCACGATGACCATTAGTCACCGTCTTCTTGAGTATACAGACTAAGACTAGTCACACAAGAAACCATCAATAAAAATTGTTTATCATTATGTTTATAAGAGTGCTTCTAAAAAGAAGATTACACAAATGATTAAGTACAAGCAACACAAAAGTGTTGAGCAAGATATGAGCAACAGCTCCCTGCTTTTACAAGATTCTACAAAGATTTTTTATGATGAAAATTGAATTACATATTGTACTAATCTTCTCTTCTTTTTCATGTCCTCTTCAGCTTAAGCTTCATGATCTTCATTAGTTGAGCTTCGACTTCTTCGCATTGTTGTAGCAATTCAGCTTTAGCATTTGTGACGGACATCCTCTTCACCTTTTGAAATTTGCACTAACAACATCTTCGACTTGTGTAGTATCAATCCATAACTTTTGCTTCTGCAGTGGCAGCCAACACTTTTTACTGTTCACTTTCTAGCGAGCAAGCAAGCAAGCAATCAAGCAAGCGAGAAAGCAAGCAAGCAAGAAAGAAAGCTAGCCAACACTTTATTCTGATTTCTTGATCTTCATCTATAGACTTCAGAGAAAGAGACATTGAGAGGATAGAAGAGTCTTTTCTTTATAAGCCAACTGTTACTTTCCAACAGATATAAATGTAGATGTTGGATATAGGAACACATTACTTCCTTAGCCTTGTAGCTTGTAGCTTTGATGTGATGGCATGGACGATAACTTTTGAATAATACGAATTGTCTTGATATTTGTGATTTATTGAGCAGACCGTTGTAATGAATCTTCATAAGAAAGTTTCTCGATCTTATCTTCAAATGATGTACTTCTGATTCTGAAGTAGTAAGCTTGGAATAAATCACTTTCTTTTCTTTGTTCTTCTGATGAGTAGTTCATAATCTACTTTGTTGGGTTAGCATAAGAACATCAAAACTAAACAGGAGCAAAAACTTTGTCTTTTAGAAATAATGACAACAGCCTTTATGAAGAGCGACACAGAACTTCCTAGATCAAATCTCTATTTGGAGAGATAACTGATTTGATAGTGGGACAACACGAGCAATAAAAGCTATAATGTTTGAGTCCTTTCAAAATAGAATAATGTCTTCAGATAATAGTGCAACAACATATTTGAGGAACACGCCTAGATATCTGAACAAGAGTCATCAACTAAATTGTATTTCTGACTTGATCCTTTTTTAGCTGATCTTTGACTATATATTTAGAGTAATGAGAAACAGATCTTCTGACGAACGTGTATTTGACATCTGATCTTGACGTGACAGCTTGTATCTGATGTAGACTTTGATTCTGATTCTGGAGCATAAACATCTTAGTAGACTTTGTTTCTTCTAGAGACACTTGAAACCTCTGAAGCAACAACTTGCTGAGAAGTGTTATGGAGATCTTCTTTTTAATTCATTCAACATTCCATGGAACTAGTGATGTACCTACAGAAATGAAAGAGAGTAGTCTTTCTGATGATTCTTTAGACAACTGTCTTAAATCATACATGGCTTTCTGATCTGCACACTCAAGAAAGCATTAGAAACAAAATTGTTTACAGATAAAATGTATGTGTTGATATCATCAAAACTTAGAGATGAGGTGTAGAAACAAATATTGTTCTAACAATCTCCCCCTTTTGGATGATGACAAAACCATGTATTTTGTTGTAAACATTTTACAAGGTAATATTATATCGAATTTAAAATACACAAAAAAAAAAATTGTTTTAAGAAAATAAATCTCCCCCGGAGTTAAAGACTCATAGTTTAGAATGAAGGGATATCTGAGCATTGTTTGAAAAATCCCCTTGAGTTAAAAAATTCTCCCCCTGAATCTAAAACTTAAGACTTTATAGGAAATAGGGTTTTATTTTCTAAATTTTCAAATGATTAGAATTCTGATTAAAAGCAAATAGAAGCGATTTATCAGAGTTAACTTATAAGAAGTTTGTCATTATGAAACACAATATCCTGGTTATTTCCTCTTGGTTTTAGATTGGTTAAAATAAAGCTAAACCAATCTCTTGCAAGTGGTATAAGAGTTTTTTGTTGGGTGATTTCATAACCTAATGTACTATGATAAATTGTTAAGAGCTTCTCAGCAGGACTGTGCATGAGATCGGGTTGTTCCGTAGTGACACTTTTTTGATCGCATCCAATGGCATTGATAATGGAGGAGGGAGTTATGATAAATGGAAAACCTAGAATTCTAGATTGAATGCAGTTATTGATGTTAATAAAAGCATATTTCCAAAAATCTTTGACAAGATTCGGATAGATTGCTCCTCTAAGCATGGTGATATAACTAACACATCCTTGAAAATGAACACTTAGGAAGAAGTAGTCATTTGTACATGTTAGATCAGGACGTTTCTCATAAATAAATTCTAACAAATGTTTAACTCCATAAAAGGTTTTGGTTGGCATGGTGAAGGAAAGGAGTTTAAAGAACAAATGACAATTTTGGAAAGGAGACACTTAGGAGATGAGATGACCTAATGAGCAAGGGAAAATATTTAGTTACATAACCTATCAATATTGACAAAGTCAAAAATAATTACGAGATATAAGACCAGTATTTTCATTACACTTGTCAAAAGCAAGACATCAAATAGGTAGGAAAGGGAAGGTTGTGCTTAACTAGATTTACATTCAATTAAAATAATCTTAAATACGTTTATTAAAACCTATAGGGTGTACAGATTTTCAACAGTTTTCAAGAATATTTTCACACAGCTCAAGGAATATAAAACTAATCATGATAAAGTTGACAAAAGTTTAAATCAAACAATTAATTTTAACACACGTGACATAATGTTCTCAGAGTCTAGTAAATTTCTGACTTGAGATATTTTTGACTTAGACAACTTTTAACTTGTAAAAGCATCTAAAGAAAGAATTGAAATATTTTGGATGGAAATCTAACCTGATACGCTTTATCTTCAGAAGATCTTACCCTTATCAAATACTCAATTTTCTAATAACATGAGTTCTCCTCGCTCAGAAACCAAATCTTCAAATATCAATTCTAAAGGCGTTTCTTTAGAGAAAATATTGATCTAGAGCCCTCTCTTTAAAGAAAATCTTGATCTAGAGGCGTCTGATCTTTCTTCTTATAACCATATCTTGATGAGGCGTTAATTATTTGAACACGTGGAACGTTAGATGAACTTGATACATTATCTTTCAGGAATGTTTCATCTTTAGTAACCTTAGTTTCTTCTCTAGATTCTTTATAATAAAATTCATATCCAGGAAATCATTAACCAGTTTTATGCTGCTAGTTAAGGTTATCATCAAATACACAAGTTGATTCTTTTACCACGAAAGTATCTTGTATGCGTACATTGAAGCCTTTAGAGCATTCAAGTAACATAGAATCAATTATGTCTTAAAGCGTCAATTCTTCTTTACGCTTTTTAGAACATCACTAAGTGAAAACAAAAGAGAGATTGGTCTTGTCTTTGTTTAACACTTATGTTCTTTGATTCTAGTCAAACATATTGGCAAGTTCATATTTATTTTCATTGATAAGAGCATATTATCAAATGACATTCATATGAAGTTGTGGTGATACATTAAGAGCTCAGTATCACATGTTTTTAATTGTTCATGCAATTAATCATTTACGATTTCTTATCAGAACAAAACATTTATAATCACACTCTATCAAATAATAAACGAAGTTCATTGATTTAAAAGGTGATTACAAACAAAGTAATGAAAATGGAAATATCTTAACAATGATTACTCAATATAATCAAACATTTCACGGTTTTCAATACTCAATACATCCTCCCGTCCTTCATTTCTTATCCTATTCACTAATATTGCTTTGATGAGAATTTCAGATATCACTCTTCCATATGGAGTAAGAAATGTTATCTGGTTCCTTGAAGCAAAGATAGTTTCTTTGAGATATTCAAAGATGATCCGGGGAAGGTTAAACACGAATGACACATGAGAGAAAGAATAGAAGTTGTTTGTCTTCATCCTTGAGTTCTTTCATATTAGTTTCCTGTCGCACCCCAATTTTTGACCCACGCATTTTCATTCATTTTGATATTATCGCATTCATATTTTATGTGCATATCTTGGAAAAATCTGACCTTTAAAAGTCAACAAAAAAATAGCTTTAGATAGTTTAAAGTTATTTTAGTTTTTTAATATCATTTTATTTTTATATCATTTTATTTTCTAATTTCAATTTTTTATTTAATATCTCATTAGATTAGATTAATTTTTGTTCTAATGTTATTGTATTTTTAGTCTAGGATTTAATTTAGGATATTTTTTTTATTTATTATTGTTAATTTTTATTTTTGTTTATTATTACTAATTTCTTTTAGGAAAAATATTAAAAAAAAATAAAAGTCCTTTTTATTAAATTTAGGCCCATTTTTGGTCTTAAGCCCATTTACTTTTACAAAAAAAAAAATTTACAGAAAAAATAAACAAAAATGTTCTGTTTCCATCTTCCTCTCTCCCACGTTGCCAAACTGGTCCTGCACTGCTGCACATTACATGCCAATTTCTTCACCACTCTGCTATACCAGCCGCCTGCATGGCCTGCATCTTTGCTGACCCTACACTATAGCTGCTCCAATCTGTCCAAAAATTACACTGAAATGGACACACAAATAACCTGCAATAGAAAAGTAATAATCAGACTACCAAATTTGTTCAAAAGCTCTCCCGGTTCCCCCCCAATTTTCATCTCAAATACTCATCAAAACCCTAATCTCCCATCTATATAAACGGCCATTCATCATTCAGAGTGGAGCGGGGAATTCGGCCATAAAATCACCTCTCAAACAAACCAAGAAAAACCGCTCTAAACCCCTGCAAAACTTCTGCCAAATCAACTCCAATCCCTCTCACTTTCAACCTTTCCTTCTTCACACCTAACAACCATCTTCACTCAACTCAACTCGCATTATTTCACGTATCCACTCACCTTTAACACACTCCAACAACATTCATCTGCAACAACCAAAACACCACCTAACACACAGTTCAAATCCAGTTTCTCACCCTCAAATGAAACCTCCCTGCATCGACCATACACACAGAAAAATACACTCACTCGGTCTAACCTTCACTCACTGCAACACACTACACAACAAACATACAGAATCTCATCAACAAAACTCACAGAGCAGCCACGCACAAATCAGAAAAATAGATCAAAAAAAGGTAAAGACGAAGCTGAGATGTAGCGTACCTGATGTTATTGATGTTTTCTTTCAATTTCTGCTCTTTATTGTTCATTGTAATTTATAATCTTAGAATCATAGTGAAATTGGGGCTCGGTTTACGGTTCTGTTTTATGTGCTTTTGATTGCTGTTTGTTGATTCATTGCGTTAAAAAGATCGTTGCAAAATCGAGAGAGAGAACGATATGGTGTCTTTGTTGTTTGTTCACAGCAGGCCGAGTGAGTGAGAGAGTTTAGAATTTCTTCCATGGCTTCGGTTGAGAGTGCGTGAGGAACGAGAGACAGTTTTGAAAAAGAGTGATTGGAGAGCATTTCGTTGTTGTCGTTGTGTTCCCTGAGACGCGAGTGAGCTCAATAAGCCATAGGTGGAGCGTTTTGTTTCTTTCTTCTTTCCAGATTCGTTCCAAAAAAGAGGCAAACAAATTTCCTCTTTAGGGTTTTCAACCCATTTGAATGTTAAGTGGCTGGATTCGGGTCACACTGACCCGACCCAGTCCAGCCCATTTGTTTTTTTATTTTAATTTTTTTTAATAATTCCTTTTTGTTGTTAATGTTCTTGGGCCTTCAAAACCTCCATCTGGATTTCACACCCCCCATGGCCCATTTCTTTATTTTTATTGTCTTGATTATATATATAACTAACAATTAACATTTTATTATTAGAATTCTTTTCATATAAAAATTACAAAAAATATATTTATTTATTTATTTTACTTACTGTATTTATCAAGAGACAAAATAAAATATATTCTTGTACATATAGAATTTCTTTCCAAATATTTTAAAATGATACAAAAATAGCTTTTTAATCGAATCGAGTTTTGAGTTTTAATGGAAAGAAGAGTTTGTACGTACTTGTACAATTTGTTCTTTAAGCATTTAGACGATGGCCGTTAAGCCATTGTTCGAATGTTTAAACTCCATTAAAGACTTCTCAAACTCGATTTAGTTCACCTTTCTAACAAAAATGCTTTCTTTTAAACAATCAAATTATTTTAGTCTATAATGGAAAGAAGAGTTTGTACGTACCTATACAATTTGTTCTTTAAGCATTTAAGTGATGGCCGTTAAGCCTTTGTTTGGATGTTTAAACTCCATTAAAGACTTCTCAAACTCGATTTAGTTCACCTTTCTAACAAAAATGCTTTCTTTTAAACAATCAAATTATTTTAGTCTATAATGGAAAGAAGAGTTTGTACGTACTTGTACAATTTGTTCTTTAAACATTTAGGCGATGGCCGTTAAGCCTTTGTTTGGATGTTTAAAACTCCATTAAAGACTTCTAAAAAACCGATTTAGCAAATACTCTTTCAAGTATTTTAAGCGATGGCCGTTAAGCTTTTGTTTAAATACTTGAATCCAATTTAAAAATACTTCAAACTCAATCCATTTCTTTTACAAAACAATTTCAACTCATCAAATCATCTTCATCACCTACGAGGAGGTTGTACGTACTTGTACAATTTTCTCTTTCAAACATTTGAGCGATGGCCGTTAAGCTTTTGTTTAAATGTTTGATTTCTCTTAACAAACAAACTTTCAATTCATTCATACCCTTTTACATTCTAAAACACTTTTTTTCATAAAACGAGACACTTATTCAATTTCAATACGAACATACTTCCACATGTGAAGATCTAACATCTTCCACTCGAATGCGATGATGGCCAAAATCATGTCTTATCTTGATTTAGTCATCCATTCTTGTAGTGATCTCATATCCATGTGCGCGTAGTAATTCCATTTGAAAGCGATCGAGTACCTCTCGCTAAAATCAATCAACAAACATTTCGTGGTTCTTCGCCCGAACTACGATTGCTCTGACTTTCCCATTGCACTAGGGAATACGTAGGCACAAGATACAAATGTCTTGGCGAGCACAATAATAAAAAATCTTATTTTTGTTTCTTTCTTTTTTCCAACCTAATAAATAACGCAAGTAGATATAAGCTAACAATTAATCACAAGATTAACTAAATGGGTCCCATCGAGTACGATGGAGGTGAGGGGTGCTAATACCTTCCCCTTGCTTAACCGACTCCCGAACCCTAATTTGGTTGTGATGACCATCTTATCCGTTTTCTTTTAATCCGTGGGTTTTATCGATATTTCCCCGTTCCTCTTTGGAACAAATAAAGTTCGGTGGCGACTCTGTTGTACTTCGAACGCGCGAAAGCGCATCGAGTCACATTTTTACCGCTACAGAAAGTGGCGACTCTGCTGGGGATAACCTAAGAGAGTCAACCCTAGTTTAGTTTTTTTTCTTGTATTATTGTTAGCTTTATTTATTTGCTTATTTATTTCCTTTATTGTGTGATTTCTTATTGTATGGTTGGAATATCTTGATTTTTGGCACTTTGAGGACAAAGCTCTACACCCGAGCTCAAGAAACACATAAGATAAGATGGTGGGTTAGTATTAAACTTGCTTGACGTAGTGTCAAGTGGGAGATACTAATACCCCGCCTAGAGTAGGTCCTTTGAGAGGATGTCTTTGGTTAAGTAAGTTATTTACTTGAGCGATGATGTTTTCAATTTGGATTGTTAACTCTAGGGACCTTTTAGAAAAACCCTTAAACCATGACTTTATAGGAAATGGTGGTTTCGCGCCCAACTTGCGTAACGTAACTATTACCGTGGGTAAGTGCGAAAACCACACTCAGAATAGGCTTCATTTGAAAACATGGTTGTGTGGGAAGTTATTTGCTAGATGATCAAGTTTTCAAAAGGAGCTCGTAACTCTGAGAACCGTGTCTAGAACCTTGTCGTAAAAACCTTAGAACTATCCTTTTGTGTGCCACTTTGTGCCGAGATATCAGAATTTTCTGTTCCATGTGATTTGAAATTCATTACATGTAGACCATACATGACATGACATGGCATACATCTTTGCATAAAAATAACAAAAATTTCATGCATCCATATTCATACATTCAAGTTGTCAACTCATACCGTCTGTCTTCATCTTCAACAGTCTTTTGTTCACCGTCAAAGTTGATTCCTCGACACATTGAACTAGAAGCATGTATCCAAAGACCGTGGAAGAACTTCAACAAGATCAAGAGTTTCTTAGAATGGAAGTCAGTCAGTTGAAGAGCCAGATGAATCATATCATGGGAATTCTGGAAGCCTTACTGAAAGGAGGAAAAATCTCTCCACCGATCATTGCACCTGAAGTGCATGCTCCTATAGCCCAAAGGCAGTATCATCCACTGATTGCTCAAGTGGAAGCCTATGGCCCATCTCCTAAGGATCTTCCTCAACCTTCCTTCTCAAAACTTCCTGATCAACAATCTCTGTCTACTCCTCGACAAAGCCAGGGAAATCAGGGGCAAGGCAAGAATCTGAACAAAACATTGAGGAAACAACAAAAGAGGCCTCACCGCTCTAGTCCAATTTCAATGATGAATGTTGAAGCTCCTCAACCTCAAGTTGCTAACCAAAATCCAAATCGCGATAGGACTCGCTTTGATCCTATTCCGATATCATACACTGAATTGTATCTCGTGTTGGTCCAGAGAGGCTTGATTACGACTAGGGCTCCACCTCCTCTTCGAGATCCTCCTCCAAAAGGATTCCGATCCGACCTTTGCTGTGAATTTCATCAAGGTGTTGTAGGCCATGACTTGGAAGGTTGTTATGCGCTAAAGACTATAGTGAAAGGGTTGATCAATGCAAAGATTCTCTCTTTCGAAGAGACTGATCCCAATGTTGTCAAGAATCCTTTGCCCGAGCATGACAAGAGTGGCTGAAGACTGAGAATGACAAGTTACTTTTCCTAAAGCCTAGTGTTTCAGACAGGATGGCTCCTTGTCACTGATTAGTCACTAGACCTTGTTTCCTTTTGTTTGCAATTTCCTTGTTTTATATTGTGTATTGCATTGAACTTTGTTTGTTCTTAAATGTTAATTTTAATGAAATGAGCACTACATATTTGAGTCAATTCATTTACATCCATTGTGTTTATCTTTATGCTTCATCTTTCAAAAAACAAAAAAATATATCTCTTGTCCACTTTCTTTATCAAACTTGTGTTTTATGCAAAGATTGGAGGGAGGATGATGAAAACAAAATACCCAAGTTGTTGAATTGTATGCTTTCAAACAAAACTTTGTTGATGATGTACAGGCATTGCTTCAAATCCCCAAACACTGGAGAAATAAGGAAGTTAATCCCTAGTCAACCCCTTTGAGCCTGCGAAGTTAGAGTTTCTTTGTAAACGAAAAAACCCGCAATTTTAACCTGGGGCAGGGTAGTTCTCAGTTAGTATGTTTATGCATTCAAGGAAATCATCAAGTACGCCTTTCAATAAGGGTTTTGATCAAAAGTGACCAAGATGGTTATCATTAATCATTATCAAGGCAGTCACTATCTTTCCAATATATCAAAAAAAAAATTATTAAAGAAAAAGCCCGCTAAGTCAAAACCTACGAAGGAGACTTAAGCAAAACTGGGGCATCCCGCTAGCTGTAATTTCAAATGAAACAGTTTTATGCAAAAGTTAGGGACAAAAAAAGATAAGTCAATAAATTCCTTGAACAACCATAAAACGTTGTGACTATCAAAAGGAAGAAGTGACTGTCATCTCAAAGATTCCCTTGGTCTTTAAACCATTATCATCATCATAGGTGCAATTCCAAAGCCTCTTGGAACCTGAATGCATAATTTGAGTTAACTGAATGTAGGACTGAAGTTCATCGCGAAGAATGGGGTGGGTACAAATAAATTTTGAGCCTATATCCTTTGTTTCTAAAACCATGAACCAAGCCACGTTACAACCTTCAAAAGACCTAATTGAAGCAAGGTTTATTTTGAAAGCATACTACAACAAGGTTGCGTTAACCTGACTCCTAAAGATTTTTGCAAACTGTTTGTTTTACCATACCTTTGCTTTATCCATCACTTTGAATGTCTAGAAAACTGTGTTTGGACCTTTGATTCATTTGCTTTACATCAATAATATCATCCCTACAATGGTTTTGATTTCAAAACATGCTTTGAGCATTGTATTAAAATTAGCATTTTTGAATGAACATTTTATTTGCAAGTTCTCATCTTTCAAGGAAGTTCAAACAGTCGAGAAACTTGATCAGTGATCCTATCAGGGGCACGTTACTTCAAGATCCTGTTATTCAAGACTCATACTGGGGCATGTGGTCCCGACATTTATTTCAAGCAACTGAAGCAACGATCAGTTAACAATCAGCCATTCAGGAGCATTCTTCTTCAGCGATCCCCAAGCAGTTTATCTGTCCTTCTCAAAGAGGATCATCAGTGTGACACAATAGAGTTGACAATGTCCTTGTGTTGAGGAATCAGAATTCCAATCTACCCTTACAAAAGAGTCTACCTCAGTTATCATAACCAATTGCATTGCATTGGTCATTCATATATCATGCATAGAAAAATTCATATACCATGCATACTCATGTGCATTTTCTCAAGTATTGTTGTTTGTAACATCTTACCTTATGGTCTAAATCCAACTTACTTGGCATTTGTCAAACTTCTCTTCATTCATGTTTTACCTTGAGTGTCCCTGATATTTTCTTCTCGGAGTCCAATCCCGTTTTATCTTGTTTGTCTTTGGTGTCGTCTCATTCATGTTTTACCTTGAATGTCTCTGATGTTTTCTTAAAGTTCAATTATGTTTTATCTTGATTCTCTTTGATGTTATCCAATCATGTTTTACCTTGATTGATCTTTGATGTTATCCTCATTCATGTTTTATCTTGAATGCCTCTGATATTTTCTTTTTTAAAGTCCAATCGTGTTTTACCTCGATTGCCTTTGTTGCTTCAATCTTGTTTTATCTTGACGTGCTTCAATCATGTTTTATCTTGATGTTCTTCAATCATGTTTTACCTTGATTCTCTTTGGTGTTCTTCAATCATGTTTTACCTTGATTGTCATTCGATATTCTTCGGTCATGTTTTACCTTGATCTCCATTCGATATTCCCTCGTTCATGCTTTATCTTGATGCCCATCTAATACCTGAGTCAATCATGTTTTACCTTGGTTCGTCTTTGATCATGTTTTATCTTGATGTTCTGTTTTATCTTGGTTATCTTAGATCATGTTTTATCTTGATATCCGTCAATCATGTTTTACCTTGATTATCTTTTGACGTTCTTTCAGTCATGTTTTACCTTGACTTTCCGTTGATGCTCTTCGATCATGTTTTACCTTGATTGTCACTTAATACATCCTCGTTCATGTTTTATCTTGGGCATCTCATATATTCTTTTCCCAAAGCTCAATCATGCTTTACCCTGATTGCCTTTGTTTGTTTACTCTCCTTGCCAGATTCATCTATGTTTTACTCATGAATGACTATGGCATGATCACTTATTTCAAGCCCTTTTCCCCACAAAATTCAGAATGTCTCATATCATATTGCATAACAAAAAAGGTCCATGCACTGCACTTCATTTGCATATGAAGGACAAAAATTGTGTACTTTGTATTTAAGTCTCTTCATATCTTCGATAGAAGAAACTTAAATAGGGGCATCTGTCGCACCCCAATTTTTGACCCACGCATTTTCATTCATTTTGTTATTATCGCATTCATATTTTATGTGCATATCTTGGAAAAATCTGACCTTTAAAAGTCAACAAAAAAATAGCTTTAGATAGTTTAAAGTTATTTTAGTTTTTTAATATCATTTTATTTTTATATCATTTTATTTTCTAATTTCAATTTTTTATTTAATATCTCATTAGATTAGATTAATTTTTGTTCTAATGTTATTGTATTTTTAGTCTAGGATTTAATTTAGGATATTTTTTTTATTTATTATTGTTAATTTTTATTTTTGTTTATTATTACTAATTTCTTTTAGGAAAAATATTAAAAAAAATAAAAGTCCTTTTTATTAAATTTAGGCCCATTTTTGGTCTTAAGCCCATTTACTTTTACAAAAAAAAAAATTTACAGAAAAAATAAACAAAAATGTTCTGTTTCCATCTTCCTCTCTCCCACGCTGCCAAACTGGTCCTGCACTGCTGCACATTACATGCCAATTTCTTCACCACTCTGCTATACCAGCCGCCTGCATGGCCTGCATCTTTGCTGACCCTACACTATAGCTGCTCCAATCTGTCCAAAAATTACACTGAAATGGACACACAAATAACCTGCAATAGAAAAGTAATAATCAGACTACCAAATTTGTTCAAAAGCTCTCCCGGTTCCCCCCCAATTTTCATCTCAAATACTCATCAAAACCCTAATCTCCCATCTATATAAACGGCCATTCATCATTCAGAGTGGAGCGGGGAATTCGGCCACAAAATCACCTCTCAAACAAACCAAGAAAAACCGCTCTAAACCCCTGCAAAACTTCTGCCAAATCAACTCCAATCCCTCTCACTTTCAACCTTTCCTTCTTCACACCTAACAACCATCTTCACTCAACTCAACTCGCATTCTTTCACGTATCCACTCACCTTTAACACACTCCAACAACATTCATCTGCAACAACCAAAACACCACCTAACACACAGTTCAAATCCAGTTTCTCACCCTCAACTGAAACCTCCCTGCATCGACCATACACACAGAAAAATACACTCACTCGGTCTGAACTTCACTCACTGCAACACACTACACAACAAACATACAGAATCTCATCAACAAAACTCACAGAGCAGCCACGCACAAATCAGAAAAATAGATCAAAAAAAGGTAAAGACGAAGCTGAGATGTAGCGTACCTGATGTTATTGATGTTTTCTTTCAATTTCTGCTCTTTATTGTTCATTGTAATTTATAATCTTAGAATCATAGTGAAATTGGGGCTCGGTTTACGGTTCTGTTTTATGTGCTTTTGATTGCTGTTTGTTGATTCATTGCGTTAAAAAGATCGTTGCAAAATCGAGAGAGAGAACGATATGGTGTCTTTGTTGTTTGTTCACAGCAGGCCGAGTGAGTGAGAGAGTTTAGAATTTCTTCCATGGCTTCGGTTGAGAGTGCGCGAGGAACGAGAGACAGTTTTGAAAAAGAGTGATTGGAGAGCATTTCGTTGTTGTCGTTGTGTTCCCTGAGACGCGAGTGAGCTCAATAAGCCATAGGTGGAGCGTTTTGTTTCTTTCTTCTTTCCAGATTCGTTCCAAAAAAGAGGCAAACAAATTTCCTCTTTAGGGTTTTCAACCCATTTGAATGTTAAGTGGCTGGATCCGGGTCACACTGACCCGACCCAGTCCAGCCCATTTGTTTTTTATTTTAATTTTTTTTAATAATTCCTTTTTGTTGTTAATGTTCTTGGGCCTTCAAAACCTCCATCTGGATTTCACACCCCCCATGGCCCATTTCTTTATTTTTATTGTCTTGATTATATATATAACTAACAATTAACATTTTATTATTAGAATTCTTTTCATATAAAAATTACAAAAAATATATTTATTTATTTATTTTACTTACTGTATTTATCAAGAGACAAAATAAAATATATTCTTGTACATATAGAATTTCTTTCCAAATATTTTAAAATGATACAAAAATAGCTTTTTAATCGAATCGAGTTTTGAGTTTTAATGGAAAGAAGAGTTTGTACGTACTTGTACAATTTGTTCTTTAAGCATTTAGACGATGGCCGTTAAGCCATTGTTCGAATGTTTAAACTCCATTAAAGACTTCTCAAACTCGATTTAGTTCACCTTTCTAACAAAAATGCTTTCTTTTAAACAATCAAATTATTTTAGTCTATAATGGAAAGAAGAGTTTGTACGTACCTATACAATTTGTTCTTTAAGCATTTAAGCGATGGCCGTTAAGCCTTTGTTTGGATGTTTAAACTCCATTAAAGACTTCTCAAACTCGATTTAGTTCACCTTTCTAACAAAAATGCTTTCTTTTAAACAATCAAATTATTTTAGTCTATAATGGAAAGAAGAGTTTGTACGTACTTGTACAATTTGTTCTTTAAACATTTAGGCGATGGCCGTTAAGCCTTTGTTTGGATGTTTAAAACTCCATTAAAGACTTCTAAAAAACCGATTTAGCAAATACTCTTTCAAGTATTTTAAGCGATGGCCGTTAAGCTTTTGTTTAAATACTTGAATCCAATTTAAAAATACTTCAAACTCAATCCATTTCTTTTACAAAACAATTTCAACTCATCAAATCATCTTCATCACCTACGAGGAGGTTGTACGTACTTGTACAATTTTCTCTTTCAAACATTTGAGCGATGGCCGTTAAGCTTTTGTTTAAATGTTTGATTTCTCTTAACAAACAAACTTTCAATTCATTCATACCCTTTTACATTCTAAAACACTTTTTTTCATAAAACGAGACACTTATTCAATTTCAATACGAACATACTTCCACATGTGAAGATCTAACATCTTCCACTCGAATGCGATGATGGCCAAAATCATGTCTTATCTTGATTTAGTCATCCATTCTTGTAGTGATCTCATATCCATGTGCGCGTAGTAATTCCATTTGAAAGCGATCGAGTACCTCTCGCTAAAATCAATCAACAAACATTTCGTGGTTCTTCGCCCGAACTACGATTGCTCTGACTTTCCCATTGCACTAGGGAATACGTAGGCACAAGATACAAATGTCTTGGCGAGCACAATAATAAAAAATCTTATTTTTGTTTCTTTCTTTTTTCCAACCTAATAAATAACGCAAGTAGATATAAGCTAACAATTAATCACAAGATTAACTAAATGGG
This sequence comes from Vicia villosa, assembly GCF_029867415.1. NCBI lineage: Eukaryota > Viridiplantae > Streptophyta > Magnoliopsida > Fabales > Fabaceae > Vicia > Vicia villosa. The sequence goes on along the minus strand of NC_081180.1, from coordinate 32,804,199 downwards.
TCCCATCGAGTACGATGGAGGTGAGGGGTGCTAATACCTTCCCCTTGCTTAACCGACTCCCGAACCCTAATTTGGTTGTGATGACCATCTTATCCGTTTTCTTTTAATCCGTGGGTTTTATTGATATTTCCCCGTTCCTCTTTGGAACAAATAAAGTTCGGTGGCGACTCTGTTGTACTTCGAACGCGCGAAAGCGCATCGAGTCACATTTTTACCGCTACATTTCCCTTGGACACAGATTTGATAGGAGAATCTGAAACCATACTTTGAAAGTAGGACGAAGGATTATCGAAGATGAGGATTGAGATTAGTGCTCAATCGAGTGCAAGAACCTATGAATGAGATATGCATCAAACTCGTAGTTGAATAAATAATCATTCAAAGAGGCATCAGCATCATGACATCCAATTATATTGGCAATTTTTTCTGTTGATCCTTATAGGATATCCACACACAAAGGATCCAATATAATTTCCTTCAAAGGGAATAGATGCATTCATCCAAAATTCTTTCACTAAATCAGGAAAGATTGTCCTATTGAGCATAACAAAATAGTTGTGCCACTGTTGAGTTCTCACTTGTTTTAGGAGATCATAACCTCTTTCTTTCATTTTTCTAAAAATGATCTTTTGTTTGTTGATAACAAAGAGCATTTTCTCATCGCCTTGAAAGGTTCTTTCTACCAAGATTTTGTAAGGAGATAAAACATAGATGTTGATAACAAGGTTGCGACTCAAGTGATATAAATATATGGGATGAAACAGAGGTGGAAGTTGGATCATTTCTGTTTCGAGAATGAAATATGCATAGAGATTCATAATGAAAATAATGACCGAAAAGAAAGTTAGTAATTCAATTACAATTCACGAAAAGCTCATGAGGATAGGATCACGAATCGTTTCAAGCATGCCAAACATCATTGTTTCCAATAAATAATACTCAATAAAGTTTAATTAAAGAATGATTAAGTATTATGTTAAATCAATGGAGACTAAGACATTTATGAGGTGAACTCTACAGTTTCGAAAATATCATACAATGATTATGAAGAATAGATATTATGGATACTTAAATGTAAGAGAGCTTCATACAATGCATCATGCTTAGAATCTAAAGTAGACTTTCGTACCTTGAGATTCTTTTCTTTGAGAAATAATGGTTTTAGGTAAACATCATTCTGATTCAGCCAATGATCTTGAGAAGGGATCAGAAAATATTGCATCTAGATTTCATGTATGATTCCGCAGTCTTTTTTTTAAATGACATCTTCTCTGATTCTGACTTCTAAACCTTGTTGAGTAGTGTCACTATATTTGATATCTTGAAGATCTATTCACACAGTAAAGGATTCACTGTATAGAATCTTATCAAAGATCTGTTGCTTCTGATTGACACCAAACCATTTAAACATGACCTTAGGAAATGAGCATTTCACTCTTGTTTACCTTAGGAACTGAGGATTCATTTATCATGAAACTGATAATCTTTGTATACTGAATTTGGTGAAGATTCAATTGTTTTGAACAAAAATCATTTCTTTCTTTACAATTAAACATTTTTCTCAAGCTGGATCTCTCTACACAGTTAAGTGTTAGATTCTAAAATCAATAACAGAGCTAGGCTCTGATACTAATTGAAGGTAGATAAAAACACAAGAAAGGGGGGTTGAATTGGGTTTTCAAAACTATGCCTTTCTTAGAAAAATATTTGTTTAGATAAACATTAGCGCATACAATAAAAAGAAAGATGACACACTCATTTATCCAGATTCCCATTAGAAAAGGTTAGTCTTGTCCACCCGCCAAGGTGATTTTGCCTTAGGAAAGATTAATCGTAGAAATGATTACAATTGCACAGGCCAACTGCCGGTGACTAACAACAAAACATTGATCAACCATGTTAGTGATATCTTAAGAATTATAACCCAACTGGTCCCCAAAGTGATATAATGATCAATTACTTATTTAAGAATATTGACCCAACTGGTCCCCTAAAGAAGATTTTCCCAAAGCACGTTGATCAGCCTGTTAGTGATCCCTTAAGAATTCTGGCCCACCGGGTCCCTTAAGAGATATAACGATCAATGACTCCTTTAAGAATTCTGACCCAACTGGTCCCTTAAAGAAGATTTCCCATGATGACCATCAGTCACAGTCTTCTTGAGTATAGAGACTAAGACTAGTCACTCAAGGAACAAACAATAAAAATTGATTATCATTGTGTTTACAATAGTGCTTCTAAAAAGTCGATTACACAAATGATTAAGTACAAGCAACACAAAAGTGTTGAGCAAGATATGAGCAACAACTCCTTGATTTTACAAGATTCTATAAAGATGTTTATGATGAAAACTTAATTGCATATTATAATAATCTTCTCTTATTTTTCTTGTCCTCTTCAGCTTCAGCTTCCTGATCTTCATTGATTGAACTTTGGCTTCTTCGTATTATAGTAGCATTGCAGCATTAGCATTTGCGAAAGACATCCTTTTCAGCTTTTGAAATTTGCACTAACAACATCTTTAGCTTGTGTAGTAGCAATCCATAGCTTTGGCTTCTGCAGTGGCAACCAACACCTTTGGTTGTTCACTTTCCAGTGAGCAAGCAAGCTAGCCAACACTTTCTTTTAAGTGCTTGATCTTCATTTATAAATTTTAGAGAATGAGATGTTAAGAGGATAGAAGAGTCTTTTCTTCATAAGCCAACAGTTACTTTTCAACAGATATAAGTGTAGATGTTTGATATTAGAACACGTTACTTCCTTAGCCTTGTAGCTTGCAGTTTTTACGTGATGGCATGGAAGACAACTTTTGAATAATACGAACATCTTGATATTTGTGATTTGTTGAGAAAACCATTGTACTGAATCTTCATAAGTAAGTTTCTTGATCTTATCTTCAAATGATGTACTTCTGATTCTGAAGTACTAAGCTTGGAAGAGATCACATTTTTTCTTTGTTCTTCTGATGATGCATCTGATGAGTAGTTCAGAAAATACTTTGTTAGGATAACATCAGAACATCAGAACTAAATAGGAGCTTAACTTTTTATTTCAAAAATAATGACAGTAGCCTTTCTGAAGAGCGACGCAACACTTCTTAGATCAAATATGTATCTGAAGAGATAACTAATTTGATAGTGGGACAACATGAGCAATACAAGCTATAGAGTTCGAGTCCTTTCATAAAAGAACAATGCCTTCAAATTATAGTGCAACATATTTGAGGAACACGTCTAGATATTTGAACAAGAGCCATCAACTAAACTCTAATTCTAACTTGATCCTTTTTCAGCTGATCTTTGACTATGTCTTAAGAGTAATTAGCAACAGCTCTTCTGAAGAACATATCTTTGACATCTAATCTTAACGTATTAAATTGTATCTGATGTAGACTTTGATTCTAATTCTAGATCTTCAACATCTTGGTAGACTTTGTTTCATTTGGAGACACTTGAGACTTCTGAAGCAACAACTTGTTGAGAAGTATTTTGGAGATATTCTTTCTGATTCATTCAACATTCCATAGAACTACTGGTGTACCCAAATAAATGAAAGAGAGTAGTCTTTCTGATGATTCTTTAGATAACAGTCTAAAATCATACATGGCTTTTTGATCTGCTCACTGAAGAAAACATTAGAAACAAAATTGTTTACATATAAAATATATGTGTTGTTATCATCAAAACTTAGAGATGAGCTATAGAAACAAATTTTGTTTTAACAACTTTGATTAATAATGAAAAAGGTGTTTCATCTAGGGTATATTTTGATGATGATAGCAATACAATGAAAAACGCCTTTTACCTCAGTTGAAAAAAAGGTCTTTCATCGGTTACTAAGGCGAGGTAACGAAGGGCGTCAATAAAATGCTAAAGAAAAGGGATGCCAAAAACAATTGACCAAGCCAAAGTCATCCAAGGCCCAAACAGACCAAGGAAGATCTGAATAATCGATTAGTCTATAGGGATAACTGATTAGAATATATTTCTCACCCAAAATCTTTTGTCTTCTTAAATAAAATATGATGAGCACGGGATTGTATCTCCTTCAAAAATCAAGCAAAGCAACTCATTAAGGAGGAACGTGCAAAATCCCAATTTTTTAAAGATCTAATCGATTAAACTCAAGTTGTAATCGATTAGAGACTTTGTTTTTAAATATTTTCAAATAAATATTTTTGGGTCAAATATCCATGGATCTTATTGATTTTCACACAAAAATAGATTTAGAAATTGTGTTAAATAATGATACTCACTCATCTCTTCTTTTGCTTCTCATTTTTTTCTTTTTCTTTTGCTTGTGTAAGTTTCTACTCTTTGCCACTATTATCATCCTCATCATGGCTCCGAAAAGGAGTAACCCTTCTGTTAGAACAAGATTTGTTCTGATCAATTATCTTAGTTTTGATGATAACAATAATATGAATTTTGCTTAAGATAATATGGTACTCTAATCCAATGCAATTTCCTTTTCAGGAAATATATAAAGAGTATGCATAATTCAGCGCTCAGAAGCTTTGACTCAGAAGGTTCAGCATGCAACATCAGAACATGGTCTGGCAAGACATCAGAAGATGGTCGAAGCAGAATTAGAACATGGGTCTATGGAAGCATCAGAAGAACATGAGATCAGAAGCACTGAAGTTCTGATGGTATCACGCTCAGAAGCACTTCAAGGTCAGAAGATCAGAAGATGCTTTGCACCAAGCTGTTTGACTCTGATGATAATCAAACGTTGTATTTACAAACATCAGATCAGAAGAAAGTACAAGTGGCAGGCTACGCTGACTGACAAAAGGAACGTTAGAAGCTATTAAAGGCAACGTCAGTAGACACAGCGTAAACAAGGCTCGAGGTAGTTGACAAATGCGTATAACATTAAATGCAAAGCTGTACGGAACACGCAAAGCATTTAATGCATTCAACGGTCATCTTCTCAAGCGCCTATAAATATGAAGTTCTGATGAGAAGCAAGATTAAGGATTCTGGAACAAAACAACTCATATTAACTTGCTGAAACGCTGTTCAAATCAAAGCTCAGAAACTTCATCTTCATCAAAGCTCACTACATTGCTTTTGTAATATCTTAGTGAGATTAAGCTTAAACGTTAAGAGAAATATCACAGTTTGTGATTATAGCTTTTAAGAAGCATTGTAATACTCTTAGAAAGATTACATTAAGTTGTAAGTAACTAGAGTGATCGTGTTGATCAGAATACTCTAGGAAGTCTTAGCTTGTGTCTAAGCAGTTGTAATTAGAGTGATCACGTGGTGGTCAGGATACTCTAAGAAAGTCTTAGCTTGTGTCTAAGCAGTTGTTCCTAGAGTGATCAGGTTGTGATCAGGATACTCTAGAAGACTTAGTTGCGGACTAAGTGGAAAACCATTGTAATCCGTGCGATTAGTGGATTAAATCCTCAGTTGAGGTAAATCATCTCTGCGGGGGTGGACTGGAGTAGTTTAGTTAACAACGAACCAGGATAAAAATAACTGTGCAATTTATTTTTATCTGTCAAGTTTTTAAAGCTACACTTATTCAAACCCCCCCTTTCTAAGTGTTTTTCTATCCTTCAATTGGTATCAGAGCGCCGGTTCTAAGGTGCAAGCACTTAACCGTGTTTAGAAAAGATTCAGGAAGAGAAAAACGCTTCATTAAAAGATGGCTGGTGAATCTCAAGCAAATCCAACTCCATCTACATCTGGCTCTGCTGAGCAACACAATGGAAACAATGGTTATACTAGACCACCAGTATTTGACGGTGAAAACTTTGAATACTGGAAAGATAAACTGGAAAGTTACTTTCTTGGTCTAGATGGTGATCTATGGGATCTTCTGATGGATGGTTACAAACATCCGGTAAATGCCAGAGGCGTAAAGCTGACAAGGCAAGAAATGAGCGATGATCAGAAGAAGCTTTTCAGGAATCATCATAAATGCAGAACTGTTTTGCTGAATGCTATCTCTCATGCTGAGTATGAGAAGATATCTAACAGGGAAACGGCCTATGACATATATGAGTCCTTGAAAATGACTCATGAAGGAAACGCTCAAGTCAAGGAGACCAAAGCTCTTGCATTAATCCAGAAGTATGAAGCCTTCAAGATGGAGGATGATGAAGACATTGAAAAGATGTTTTCAAGATTTCAAACTTTGACTGCTGGATTGAGAGTTCTTGACAAAGGCTACACCAAGGCTGATCATGTAAAGAAGATTATCAGAAGCTTACCCAGAAGATGGGGTCCAATGGTAACTGCATTCAAGATTGCAAAGAATCTGAATGAAGTTTCTTTGGAAGAGCTTATCAGTGCCTTGAGAAGCCATGAAATTGAGCTGGACGCAAACGAGCCTCAGAAGAAAGGTAAGTCTATTGCATTAAAATCTAATGTTAAAAAATGCACTAACGCTTTTCAGGCAAGAGAAGAAGATTCTGAAGAATCAGAATCTGAAGAAGAAGATGAACTGTCCATGATCTCCAGAAGGGTAAACCAACTCTGGAAGAGCAAGCAAAGGAAGTTCAGAGGCTTCAGAAGTTCAAAGAGATTTGAACGTGGAGAATCTTCTGATGACAGAAGATCTGACAAGAAGAAGGCTGTCTGCTATGAGTGCAATGAGCCTGGACATTACAAGAATGAGTGTCCGAAACTTCAGAAAGAAAATCCCAAGAAGAAGTTTCATAAGAAGAAAGGTCTTATGGCAACCTGGGATGAGTCAGAAGATGATTCAGACTCTGAAGATGAGCAGGCTAACTGTGCGCTGATGGCGACAGAAGATGATGGATCAGAATCTACATCAGAATCAGATTCTGAAGAGGTATTTTCTGAACTATCTAGAAAAGAGTTAGTTTCCAGTCTAACAGAACTTCTGGAACTCAAAGCTCATCTTAGTATCAAATACAAAAAGCTGAAGAAGCAATTTGAATTTGAAACTAAGAAGCTGGAATTGGAAAACTCTGAACTGAAGGAAAAAGTTTTAAATTTATCCAAAAACAGTGGATCTCCTTCTGAAACAGAAAAAGCCATTCCTAGCATGAATCATATTCTGAAAGAATATGACTTGAGCTTCAGAAAATTTTTATCTAGAAGCATAGGCAGAAGTCAACTTGCTTCTATGATATATGCTGTGTCTGGAAATAATAGAGTAGGCATTGGTTATGAGGGTGAAACCCCATACAAACTTGAACCTGTTGATAAGATGAAAATCACATACAAGCCATTGTATGATGAGTTCAAGTATGGCCACTCACATGATATTAGGCACACATCACATGCACAGAAGTTTAACACTGTTCACACCAAGAAACATGTGACACGACCTAAGAAATATCATGAATCTCCTTTTAAAGATTATCATGTTGTTCCTCCTATGTCTTATATTGCTAAATCCAAGTTCAATCAGAACTTGACAAAAACTAACAAGAAAGGACCCAAGAAAATGTGGGTACCTAAGGATAAGATTATTCCTATTGCAGATATCCTTGGCTGCAAAAAGGACAAAGCACAACATGTCATGGTACCTGGACTCTGGATGCTCACGACACATGACAGGAAGAAGGTCTATGTTCCAAGACCTGGTGCTTAAGTCTGGAGGAGAAGTCAAGTTTGGAGGAGATCAGAAGGGCAAGATAATTGGCTCTGGAACTATAAAGTCTGGTAACTCTCCTTCCATTTCAAATGTACTTCTTGTAGAAGGATTAACACATAACCTCTTATCTATCAGTCAATTGAGTGACAATGGTTATGATATAATCTTCAATCAAAAGTCTTGCAAGGCTGTAAATCAGAAGGATGGCTCAATCCTATTTACCGGCAAGAGGAAGAACAACATTTATAAGACAGATCTGCAAGATCTTATGAGTCAGAAGGTGACTTGTCTTATGTCTGTTTCTGAAGAGCAGTGGGTCTGGCACAGAAGATTAGGTCATGCTAGTTTGAGAAAGATTTCTCAGATTAACAAACTGGATCTTGTCAGAGGACTCCCTAATCTGAAATTTAAATCAGATGCTCTTTGTGAAGCATGTCAGAAGGGCAAGTTCTCCAAACCTGCATTCAAGTCCAAGAATGTTGTTTCTACCTCAAGGCCACTAGAACTCTTGCACATTGATCTGTTTGGCCCAGTAAAAACAGCATCTGTCAGAGGGAAGAAATATGGATTAGTCATCGTTGATGATTATAGCCGCTGGACATGGGTAAAGTTCTTGAAACACAAGGATGAGTCTCATTCAGTGTTCTTTGAATTCTGCACTCAGATTCAATCTGAGAAAGAGTGTAAAATCATAAAGGTTAGAAGTGATCATGGTGGTGAATTTGAGAACAGATTCTTTGAAAAGTTCTTCAAAGAAAATGGTATTGCCCATGATTTCTCTTGTCCTAGAACTCCACAGCAAAATGGAGTTGTAGAACGAAAGAATAGGACTCTGCAAGAAATGGCCAGAACCATGATCAATGAAACCAATATGGCTAAGCATTTCTGGGCAGAAGCAATAAACACTGCATGCTATATTCAGAATAGAATCTCTATCAGACCTATTCTAAATAAGACTCCTTATGAGTTGTGGAAGAACAGAAAGCCCAACATTTCATATTTCCATCCTTTTGGATGTGTATGTTTTATTCTGAACACTAAAGATCATCTTGGTAAATTTGATTCCAAAGCACAAAAATGTTTCCTTCTTGGATATTCTGAACGCTCAAAAGGCTACAGAGTATACAATACTGAAACATTGGTTGTAGAAGAATCAATCAATATCAGGTTTGATGATAAGCTTGGTTCTGAAAAACCAAAGCAGTTTGATAATTTTGCAGATTGTGATATTGATGTATCAGAAGTTGTTGAGCCAAGAAGCAACGCATCAGAAGCAGAGCTTCTCAGAAGCAAAGAATCTGAAGATCAAGTATCAGCTTCTCTGGAGAATCTAAGCATTTCTGAAGAACCATCTGTCAGAAGATCATCCAGACTCATTTCTGGTCATTCAGAAGATGTCATTCTTGGAAAGAAGGATGATCCAATCAGAACAAGAGCATTCCTTAAGAACAATGCAGACTGTCAATTAGGTCTTGTATCTTTGATCGAGCCAACTTCTGTTGATCATGCTCTAGAAGATCCAGACTGGATAATTGCTATGCAAGAAGAACTGAATCAGTTTACAAGGAATGATGTTTGGGATCTTGTTCCTAGACCAGATGGATTCAATATAATCGGTACAAAATGGGTCTTCAGAAACAAGCTCAGTGAGAAAGGTGAAGTGGTAAGAAACAAAGCCAGACTGGTGGCTCAGGGTTACAGTCAGCAAGAAGGGATTGACTATACAGAAACCTTTGCACCAGTGGCCAGGTTAGAATCTATTCGTCTATTAGTTTCATTTGCCACTCAATATAACATCACTCTCTATCAGATGGATGTTAAGAGTGCCTTCTTAAATGGTTATATAGATGAAGAAGTTTATGTCCATCAACCTCCTGGTTTTGAAGACTCTATGTCTCCTAATCATGTTTTTAAACTAAAGAAATCATTGTATGGATTGAAACAAGCTCCCAGAGCTTGGTATGAACGCTTAAGGTCTTTCCTTCTGGATAATGGTTTCACTAGAGGAAAAGTGGACACTACTCTCTTTTGTAAAACCTTTAAAAGGGATATTTTAATTTGTCAAATATATGTAGATGATATTATTTTTGGAACATCTAATGCTACACTTGGAAAGGAGTTTGCTGAGTCTATGCAGGCTGAGTTTGAAATGAGCATGATGGGAGAACTCAAGTACTTCCTTGGAATACAAATAAATCAAACATCACAAGGAACGTATGTTCACCAAACCAAGTATGTGAAGGAACTTCTGAAGAAGTTTAATCTTCTAGACTGCAAAGAAGCCAAAACTCCTATGCATCCAACATGCATCCTAGGTAAGGATGAGGTAAGTAAGAAGGTAGATCAGAAGTTATACAGAGGTATGATTGGATCTCTTTTATATTTGACTGCTTCTAGACCTGACATTCTTTTCAGTGTTTGTTTGTGTGCTAGATTCCAATCAGACCCTAGAGAATCTCATTTAACTGCTGTTAAGAGAATTCTAAGGTATCTAAAAGGTACTACTAATGTTGGCTTAGTTTACAGAAAATCTAAAGAATACAACTTAGTAGGATTTTGCGATGCTGACTATGCTGGAGACAGAATCGAAAGAAAGAGTACTTCAGGAAGTTGCCAATTTCTTGGAAGTCATTTGATCTCCTGGTATAGCAAGAAACAAGCAACTATTGCTCTATCAACAACAGAAGCAGAATATGTCGCTGCTGCTGGTTGTAGTACACAGATGCTCTGGATGAAGAGTCAGCTAGAAGATTATCAGATATATGAGAGTAACATTCCTATATTCTGTGATAATACTTCTGCTATATGTTTATCTAAGAATCCTATTCTTCATTCAAAAGCTAAACATATTGAGATTAAACATCATTTCATAAGGGACTATGTTCAGAAGGGTGTTTTATCTTTAAACTTTGTAGATACAGACCATCAATGGGCTGATATCTTTACAAAACCCCTGGCTGAAGATAGGTTTAAGTTCATTCTGAAGAACATCAGTATGGATTTATGCCCAGAATGAGAAGATGAGAAGTTCTTATGTATCTTCTGAAATGAAAGTGGATTATTTTTAATCAGAAGTTCTGATTGAAAATCAATTAGAAATTATGATTCAGTTATTACTAACGTTTCATTGTCTAAGTTGATTCAGAACCTCTTTAAAAGCAAAACAGCTGTAACGTTTTATCTCGGGATGGTAAACCTGTCTTTACTGTTCATGGATAAACGCGCGTGCAGTTGAAGGGACGCCGACCATAGGTAACTGTGCAAGTCACCTCATTTGTCTTTATTATCTCTCCTCATGTCACGTAACATTAAATGCTATTCATCATTTGTTTCATTTTTTTTACTCTTCAAACGTCTCTCCTTCCCTCTTATATTTTCTCTATTTCACTCTGTCTTTGCTCTTCTTCTCTATCTCTCTGCATTCATATCAAACCCTAGCTGTTCATTATCTGCAAATCCATCATGAACCCTTCATCAAGCCCAGGAAACCATAAAAATGATGAAAACAAAAAGAGAAAAGCTGATGAAACTTCTTCTTCCAAACCCAAAAAGATAAAGATCACCTATGACCCTCTCAAGGTGAATTCATTCGAAGCTCAGTTGTCTGGAAACTATTCTAAACGTGTGTTTCAACCTCCCGGTGAAAGCCCTCCATCATCTCCATCTTCCTCCTCGTCTTTTTATCTTCAAGACTCAACTTCCTCTTCATCTAACCTTTCCTCTCCCTCAACCCATTCCAAAGAAGTCTCTTCATCTTCACCTGCTGAGAACGTTGTTTCTGATAGAGATTGTGGAAAATCTGCATCAGAATCAAGTCTCCCTAACCCCTCGCCTGGAAGCCCAAGGAGCAGTCAATGATGCGTTTTCACGTCTTCATGGCAAGGAAAACTGCAAATTATGACAGGGTTCAAGACATGCTGGCGCAGATTTTGTCTTAGCTAGGGTCTTAGTCTTTGGTCTTAGTAGTTTTCTTTCCTTGTTGCATCTGCTTGTTAAACATAAGAACTTTTGTAAAATCTTTTGATTATCAATGAAAAGTTTATTTGTTTTTTTACATTCCAGTGATTTTATTTGTCGTATTATACATCTGAATCTTTTGAATATTCTTTTTGATGTTATGACAAAAAGGGGGAGAAGATAAATGATAAATGATTTGATTAATCTATCAGTTGCTGGGTAAAGCTCCCACACATTCACTAACAAGAACTGCAAGTTCTATATGGTTTAAGTGTTTTGCAGGTATAAAGAAGTGAAGAAAATCTTCAAAGCAAACACAAGAAGCAAAACCATAAGAAGCGTTAATTCTGTAAAAAGAATAAGCTTATGGAAACTGAAGCAAGCTGAGTGCTGTCAAGCTTCAGAATCAGAAGCACCGATAATAGAATTTGATCCAAATTTTGTCTATTTGCTGTGACAAAATTCTATTTGCTCTGATACATTATTTTTAGCCTATATGGCTCGGATACATATCATGTGTTCTAATATACATTTTATGTTCTGACTCGTTCATGCTGACTTTTGTCGTTTAGTTTTGTTCTGTAACATTTCAGGATGTAGAGATGCTCTGTTGATGCTCTGGTACATTCAACAATGTTCTGATACAAATCTAGCATGAAGTGATGTTGGTAGAAATTCAAAGCTCTGAAGCTATCCGAGGGAAGCAGAAATCAGAAGCTGTGAATGTTCTAAAGATCCAGAAAACTCAAGTTCTGAAGCTGTCCTAAATGGAAGCAGAAATCAGAAGCTGTGAATGTTCTGAAGATCAAAGAAATTCAAGTTCTGAAGCTGTCCTAGATGGAAGCAGGAATCAGAAGCTGGGAATGTTCTGAAGATCAAAGAAATTCAAGTTCTGAAGCTGTCCTGAATGGAAGCAGGAATCAGAAGCTATGAGTGTTCTAGGGATCTAAAAGAAATTCAAGTTCTGAAGCTGTCCAATGGAAGCAGAAGTCAGAAGCTATGAATTCTCTGAAGACAGAAGCTTATGTGATCGTCTCTACCGAAATAATCAGGGAAGTCTTTTATTAAAGTTCTTCGAGTATTTATTTCAGGGGGAGATTATTTATCTCAGGGGGAGATTGTTAATCTCAGGGGGAGACATATTCACATGCTTATGCTATAGCTGTGTAATTTGTTTTTTGCCGTCTGCTCTTTCTGATCGCAAATTCATATCATTTATATATGTTTTTGTCATCATCAAAAAGGGGGAGATTGTTAGAACAAGATTTGTTCTGATCAATTATCTTAGTTTTGATGATAACAATAATATGAATTTTGCTTAAGATAATATGGTACTCTAATCCAATGCAATTTCCTTTTCAGGAAATATATAAAGAGTATGCATAATTCAGCGCTCAGAAGCTTTGACTCAGAAGGTTCAGCATGCAACATCAGAACATGGTCTGGCAAGACATCAGAAGATGGTCGAAGCAGAATCAGAACATGGGTCTATGGAAGCATCAGAAGAACATGAGATCAGAAGCACTGAAGTTCTGATGGTATCACGCTCAGAAGCACTTCAAGGTCAGAAGATCAGAAGATGCTTTGCACCAAGCTGTTTGACTCTGATGATAATCAAACGTTGTATTTACAAACATCAGATCAGAAGAAAGTACAAGTGGCAGGCTACGCTGACTGACAAAAGGAACGTTAGAAGCTATTAAAGGCAACGTCAGTAGACACAGCGTAAACAAGGCTCGAGGTAGTTGACAAATGCGTATAACATTAAATGCAAAGCTGTACGGAACACGCAAAGCATTTAATGCATTCAACGGTCATCTTCTCAAGCGCCTATAAATATGAAGTTCTGATGAGAAGCAAGATTAAGGATTCTGGAACAAAACAACTCATATTAACTTGCTGAAATGCTGTTCAAATCAAAGCTCAGAAACTTCATCTTCATCAAAGCTCACTACATTGCTTTTGTAATATCTTAGTGAGATTAAGCTTAAACGTTAAGAGAAATATCACAGTTTGTGATTATAGCTTTTAAGAAGCATTGTAATACTCTTAGAAAGATTACATTAAGTTGTAAGTAACTAGAGTGATCGTGTTGATCAGAATACTCTAGGAAGTCTTAGCTTGTGTCTAAGCAGTTGTAATTAGAGTGATCACGTGGTGGTCAGGATACTCTAAGAAAGTCTTAGCTTGTGTCTAAGCAGTTGTTCCTAGAGTGATCAGGTTGTGATCAGGATACTCTAGAAGACTTAGTTGCGGACTAAGTGGAAAACCATTGTAATCCGTGCGATTAGTGGATTAAATCCTCAGTTGAGGTAAATCATCTCTGCGGGGGTGGACTGGAGTAGTTTAGTTAACAACGAACCAGGATAAAAATAACTGTGCAATTTATTTTTATCTGTCAAGTTTTTAAAGCTACACTTATTCAAACCCCCCCTTTCTAAGTGTTTTTCTATCCTTCACCTTCTAGAAATCATTCCTAGAGAAAGTCTCCTTTAGAAGAATACTTATCAAAAGATCAAAGAGAGAAAGATATATCCAAATATGTGGTGATCAAGCCCTCTCACATGGAGACAACGTTTTTAGAGATTTCAGACCTTATGAAAATGCCAATCTAGGTTTAATTAAAGAGTTCTTCATTAAAGTATGTTATCACATATTTCTAAGGCTTGTTAAGTTATTCTATGCAAATCTCAAGTTTGAAGAGTTAACACTCACAACATTGGTAAAAAGATGTTCAAGTTCATATTCACATGGAATATTTTTGAAAAATGTTTGAATTACCTTACTATGGTAAGTCCTTCACCTATAATGCACCTTATGGATCAAAGCAATTCAATCATGCCGTAGCTATTTCAAATAATTCACTTTACAAAAAACACGAGTGTTCCATCTTCTCTGTAAAATAAAATTGTTTCTATGTAAAATAAAATTGTTAGGGCTCATAATAGAAATAAAATTTTCTCCAAAATCTAATCGGCACGAGACAAAAATGCAATTTTTTTATGAACAAATACAATATTAACAACTTATGCACAAATACATACAGTGAGCGGTGTTGATAAACACACAATGAACGATGATGATGGTGAAAGAACGATGAACGATGATGGCAGTGAATAATAAGCAACGCAAAAACACGAAGGTTGAAGATTTCCCTTTCATGTGACAAAAAATATGAAGTTGTTCCATACTACAGAGATTCTGGAAAAAGATTTTCTCTAAATGAATTATTTTGATGAATAAAATATTGTTTATGTATTAACATATATCGAATAAAGTAGAATGGAATATTAATTATTTGTCCTCTTCCATTTAGGCCACTAGAAAACACAGAATAAAGATAAGATATCGCCACAAAAGAGTACTTTGCATTTGACTCAGGACTAACATATATAAAAAGTGAAATTATTGAGATCAAAGATGATATAGATGAAATTTCATCAATAGAGTGTGTTTGGTGCTTAGTTTGGGCCTAAGCCCAACAAATATGTCAAATAGAGGAATGAGTTATATTTGCTGACATGACTAGTTAATTAGAGGGGAATGATAGTTATATAAAGGATAGGATAGCAAGGGAGAAGGTATTGAGAATTATTTAGTTAGGAACCGTATTGGTTTGGAAAGACAAAGAATTGTCTCTTTCCTGAGGAACTTTGCTCTCGGATTGCAGGGGGGTCTATCTTTTGTAATAGTTATTGTTTTTTCATTAATAATATAATTTATTTTCCTCTTGAATTTGGGTTTCTATCATTGGTCCGACCTATCGGATCTCGAGACAGAGCCAGTGAATTGCTAAAATCGAATAACTGTTGGAAATTATCGGAAACTACTAGATAATTGTTAGAAACTGTCATAAACAACTAGATAACTACCGAAAACTAATAGAAATTGTCGGATAACTGCTGAAAACTGCTGTATAACTGTCCGGAACTGCTGGATAAATGTCCAAAATTGTCAAAAACTTCAGTATAACTGTCGGATAACTACACAGAGAGCCAATGATGAAGGACGTTTGGACTTTGAATAGGGAATTACCTGATTTTATGGGAACAAATACTGTTGATTAGATCTCTGCGGCTGAAAAGTTCTTTGAGAAGAAAAAAATTCATTTTGGTGATAAGTTGTATTGGGCATTCATGTGCATGTAAGATGAATGAGCGATGTTATGGTTTTATTATTGGTGTGAAGAGAATCCAGATGCCGACAGAAATTCATTTTCTATGGCTATGATCAAAGAATTTGTAGCACAAATGGTGCAAAATTAAGCATCAAAGCCGAAACTGTGGAAGGTGACCAAAACACACGATGAATCAATGCTAGTGGAGATGAACTTCAATGTTGATCGAGAAGCAAAAGGTTGTATAAAAGTTGAATCTGACTCCAAAGAGATTGTTGATACAATGATAGAACCGGATTATCGAAAATAAGGAACAAAAGCAATGTTTAACAGTAGAACGAATGAGATGCTAAGAAGAAAGTGTTGCAAATTATTAATAATAATTAATAATATTAGTGTGTTCCAAAATGACAAGGAAAATATGCTATGATTTGAATTTTGAATTCGGAGAGTGACAACTCTTCATGAAATGTTGCAGAATAAAACCATGCAACCATTGGTTAACCATGCTGTGGGCCAAAAGTCATAACTCTTGGAAAAGAAATTGTTTCACCAAGGGTCGCTACCTTGTGAAACAATATCAGCATGGCCTATAAAAGTATAATTTCGGATTCAGAATTCTCATCACAAAAAATTGAAAATCCTCTAGAATAAATTCTAAACACTCTTCGCTACATAAAGTTAAAATATTTTAAACATAAAGTTAAATGATAACTTAATGACACTTAATTGAAAAGAAATTGCATTCAATATTTTGTGTGGTAAATTATTATATATGTTTATGCGTTTAGTCTAAGGAAAAGAAAACCATGTGTAGAAAAATGATGCATCAATTTGAAGTCTATAATGACAATAAATTAAATATTCATATAATTGAATACATGTTTATCATGATTTATAATTCTATAAAGCGTATAACTTCACCATTTGAAATCTCTGCATCTCTTATCTCTATAGTCGCATGGATTATGAATGACCAAATATATATTTTATTATAGAGACATAATATATATAGATTACCAAAGCCAATGATTATGGCATAACGTTGTATCATTGATAACGCGAAAATGTATCACATATTTGGCTTGATTTACATAGATTATGCCTTCATTTTATTTTAATTATGTTACTCTTTATTCGTATTATGCCGGTATTTTCTATGTTTTCAGGAATTTAATATTTACAAGACTCGCTCGGGACTCGCTCAGAAAAAGGAGTAAAAAAAGGGAAGAAATATATATATATATATATATATATATATATATATATATATATATATATATATATATATATATATATATATATATATATATATATATATATATATATATATATATATATATATATATATATATATATATATATATATATATATATATATATATATATATATATATATATATATATATATAAACATATATGTGACGTTTGTCACATTTAGTCCTTGACCGACGGCATGGAAAAAGGGGTGACGACCGTCACACCCTCTGGCCCACTACCGAACGTCACATTTTTAAAAGGAGATATTTTCTCCTTGCTTGTTGCGAACGGCGCGGAGTGGTTACATGCAGTTCCTATATTTTCTTCACATACTGAGTCAAGCAAGGAATGCCACCTCCTCCTATATTTTCTCAACCTAGCAATGTACGAGCAACATAAATACTCGGCATTTATCACAACAAGGGACTCTCTCTCTCTCTCTCTCTCTCTCTCTCTCTCTCTCTCTCTCTCTCTCTCTCTCTCTCTCTCTCTCTCCGTTTTCTACCATTCTTCAGATCTGATTTCATAGTTATATTTTAGGCAGTTTTTCTACCATGTAAAAGTGGTAGTTTCTCACATAGAGGAACTACCACACATTTAGATTTAGTTTCTGTTTCCTTTCATTACGCGAAGATAATTTCATAAGTTAATTCCAGTTTCTTTTATTTCGTCATTTACAGGTTTCATTTTATGCTTTCTTATTATTTTCATTTACCGTCGTTAATTTAATTGCCATGTTCTTTTTAATTCCCACCAGCCTGTTTAACTTGTTTACGCTTAATTCTATGTCCGGCTAAATTATTTTGAGTCCGGTGTGTGAGGACCGTCGTCTCCGACGGGACTCGGTAATTTTTGTGTTGGCTTAGTTATTATTATTAATTTATATTTTGGTTTATGTTTTTAATATTAATGTAGGTAACCTTGTCACGAGAGTGAAAGGTTACCTACTACAATTTCGTCACGAGAGTGAGAGATCTATTAAGGTTCGAACCGGCACTGCAAGAGCGTGGGGGTCGAACCAGATAGTAAAAACTAGGCATTAATTCTAAACACAGCGAGAGCGCTTTATGATTAACTAGAACTTGTTTAGTTTTCAAAACGCATTCCTTGATTTAGGTGGGCGAGCAAGAGCAATATCCTACGGTTAAGGAGCGTGACTTTATTCAAGACCACGAGAGTGTGAGGTTTAGTCTTTAAGCTAATATTTTTTACTAAATATGTTTTTGACATTTTTAATAAGCCAACGAATTACAGAGTTCCCGAAGTACGCGGAATCCACATTCCGGTCTCCCTTTTCTTATATTCATCTTGATCTTAGTTTTATTTCAGTTTTAGTAGTTAGTTTTCCCTTTATCAAACATTCATTAGCCTTAGCTTTACAAAGCAACAATAGATTACAGTAGGTTGACATTGGTCTCTGTGGTTCGACAATCTTTTATATTACTTCGATAAATCCGTGCACTTGCGGACGCATCAATCATGAAAAGAAGGCATGAACAGATACCTTACTTAATATTTTTTTATGAAGCTTTGCTTTTGAATATTTTAATACAACGAGTGGATGTATCCAATCTGCGATAAATCCATGCATATAAAATCTTGTTAGATACGGTTAAGTATTGATACACTAATAACCGAAAGCAAGTATGTGTTTCCGATAACGTGTTAAAGAAATATTAGTTTCTATAATAAATCTTGAAATTAAACCAGATTAAAGGTTTCAATTTACTTATTAATTTTTAAATAAGATATTACACTTATCAAATTTATTAGAGTTCATGATTTCAAAATTATGTGATTGAATTATGATTCATATGCCATGTGAATAATATGTTTGTGTTCAATGAGACTTATTATAAGGCATATAATGATCATTCGAAAATAGATAATGACTTATATAGAATTATGAATTCGGATTCTAATATAACCATTGAATTCTGAGATGTGGAATTTTAGAGTCTTATCGCGGAGGATAAGGAATTCGATATTCTCGCAAATGAAGAACCTCATGAGGAAGGTTCTTAGCAGATTATTGGAACACAAACCGAAAGTTCGTCACAGATTGTTGAAAATTAACTCGAACTTAAAATAAGCAAGAGATTTTGAAAGGTTAATGATCCTATGACTTATAAGGAATCAGTAACTTCAATGGACTACTTCTTTTAGAAGGATGTTATCCAAGACGAAATGGATTCAATAATGGTAAACGATACTTGGTTGGATGCAAGTGAGTGTTTAGAAGGAAGTATCATAAAAATTGTACACTCAAGTCTAGATTAATAGCCAAGAAGTTTAAACAAAAGGAACGTGTTAGTTATTTGAACACATATGCACTAGTAGTAAGGACAGTAACAATTAGAGTATTGTTTGCATTAGGCATGAACTTATAGTTCATCAAAAGGATGTCAAAACGACATTCTTAAATGGAGATCTCGATGAGGAGATTTACATGGAGAAACGAGAAGGTTATAAACTTCCTGATTCACAAATTAAAGAGGAGACACACAAGTTAGGGGGAGAATTTTCAATCTTATCAAAACAAGAATTCAAAGAGTTTTTCATCATCAAAATGGGGAGATTGTGAAGAATATATCTTATAGTTTTGATGAAGACAAAGACTATCAGAGAAGAAAAAGGATCAAAAGTGTCATGCACATCAATGATGAAGTTGATCAAGAGGGTTGAGTATAGAAATTCAAGTGAATATTTGAGACAAGAGAACTTAACTAAGGTACTCATTGCAATCTATACTATAGTCTTAAAGAGAGAGTTGGAGTTTCTCTCATGAAAAAGTTCATGAAAACAGGAAAAGCACATGGCCATAAATAGTGCTAGGCGAGATATGTAGGCGAAGAACCTTTAAAGAGTATGTGTATAGTAACGTCGGTCTGATCACATGGGATAACGGTTCAAAGCATAGCTACCTAACGTTCCGATTAGGCTTTGCGTTGTCTTTACTAAGGTTAAGTTCAAATCGAAAGATACCTAACTGTATTAACACTCTTTTGCTTTCTATATTTTGGAATTAGACTTGTCATTATTAGAACAACTGGGGGATTATTGCAAATTATTAATAATAACTAATAATATGAGTGTGTTCCAAAATGACAAGGAAAATATGCTATGATTTGACTTTTGAATTCGGAGAGTGGCAACTCTTCATGAAATGCTGCAGAATAAAACCATGCAACCGTTGGTGAACCTGTTGTGGGCCAACAGTCATAACTCTTGGAAAAGAAATTATTTCACCAAGGGTCGCTACCTTGTGAAACATTATCATCATGGCCTATAAAAGCATAGGATTCAGAATTCTCATCACAAAAAATCAAAAATTCTCTAGAATAAATTCCAGACACTCTTCGCTACACTCGAGTTTTCACCCGTCTTGTACAGACTCGAGAAGGTTGAATTATCCTGGGTATTCCTGCGTAGAAACTCCAAGACAAATTGGGAGTGCTTGAAATACTATAAGGAAAGTGTTCCGTACACGATTCTAGCCTCGATTCCATTCGGTTTAAATTAATTTTCCAACAGAAAGAGGCAGGCGTTTGTTATTGGGCCATCTCTATTGTCGGAGCCACCGGACACTAACCTTTGTGTGGTGACTAACGATATTCAAATAATTTAAGCGGA
This sequence comes from Vicia villosa, assembly GCF_029867415.1. Lineage (NCBI taxonomy): Eukaryota > Viridiplantae > Streptophyta > Magnoliopsida > Fabales > Fabaceae > Vicia > Vicia villosa. The sequence goes on along the minus strand of NC_081180.1, from coordinate 32,783,651 downwards.
TGCTGTCAAATTCCGATCCCCACCGATATCGCTAAACGTGGATTCGTTTACACTGGTCCCTTAAGCTATGATTTGCAAGGAAGGAAATAGGGGCTTCATGGGTTGTTAAACTTTGTATTTGACTGAGGCAAGTTTTTGTGTCAAGGAAAGATTTGAAAGCAAGAGATGCAATATCATAGCCTTGAAGTCAAGGCTGTTTTCAAATAGTGGGTATTGTTAGGTACTTGATTTGGGCCTAAGCCCAATAAATATGTCAAATATAGGAATGAGTTATATTTGCTGATATGTCTAGTTGGTTAGAGGGGAATGATAGTTATATAAAGGATATGAATAACAAGGGAGAAGACATTGAGAATTATTCAATTAGAAACCGTATCGGTTTGGATATATATATATATATATATATATATATATATATATATATATATATATATATATATATATATAGAGAGAGAGAGAGAGAGTTGTCTATTCTTTGTGGAATTTTGCTTTGAAATTGCAGGGGGTCTATTTGTAATAATTAGTGTTTTTCCATTAATAATATAAGTTCTTTTCATCTTGAATTTGGGGTTATATCATAATGGAATATTAATTGTATAAAAGATATGGATTTATCTAAAAAAACCCATTATAAGTATTTATATATTGTTAAAGGTTTTTCGGCAGTTTAAAGGAAGAGTTTAAACGTGCATTGACAATGTAAAGCAATATTACAAATACAATCAATTAAAATTCTTCTATTTGTCATATCATATCATATCATATCAGTATTTTTAAATTAAAATTGTGTTTTCATTGAATACATATTTTTTATTGGTTGACAGTATAAAATATTTTATACTATTAATACATATTCTTTTAAATTTTAAAATACTAATAAGACATGACAAATATAAGAATTTTGATTGGTTGTATGTGTAATATTGATTTACACTATCTATGCACTACCTTTAAACTCTTTTTTGAATTTAATGATTATGCACAGTGTAAAAATAAAATCTTTTTTGTATTGTCAACTGATAAAAATAAATTATTTAACCATGTTATATCAATAATTTAAAATATAAAATCTAATTGATTACAGCATAAAATCAGCGCATATTTATTTTTTTTATAGAAATATTTCTACTTCTTGTATTTGAGAATAGTTGAAGTATTAGTATTTCTAAAATTAAAATACAAAATTATATTATAAAAAATTTCCAAAAGAAAAGGTGTATTGAAAATGGAAAAAAAGGTACCTTTTAAGAAATAAAATTGTATCAAAGAAATGACAAGCGTTGCATGCACGCTCTTGAGACGGGAGGATGTGAAACAAATGTGAATTGTAGAAACTCTGGTCTCTGGCTTGTGTTGTGGGGCCATAAAGAATGAAGAAAGCATGTCTGCCTGGAGGTACAATTTTGATCAGTTTGCTGAAACAACTTGTACTCAATAATCAAATCAAAGGCTTACTTAGTATTTCTGGCCCCGCACCATTCTTAGCATAAGCATTCCACGTTTGCCTTCTCACTTCATACTTGCTTTTGAAATTTCCTTCTTCATTAACTAATTCTTATTTTAAAATCTAAATAGTATACGTTTAATTCTTCTAAATGTATTTTTCTTTCACATGTCATACTTGCTTTGAAGTTTATTTAATTAATTATTTTTTAAAACTCTAAATATATACTTGATTCTTCGAAATGTATTAATTTTTGTTTTTAACTAAATTTTGTTTTTTTGGAAATTTTTTACAATTATATAACCCTAGCAACATCTATATATGAAACAACCTCATATATATATATATATATATATATATATATATATATATATATATATATATATATATATATATATATATATATATATATATATATATATATATATATATATATATATATATATATATATATATATATATATATATATATATATATATATATATATATATATATATATATATATATGTGTGTCATGCTAACATGTGCCCTAAGGACACATGTTAAGGATACTATATTTAAAAAAAGTTAAATGTAATTAAATGCAATAAAATCATATTTAAAATTTTGATACATTGAATATACGCATTCCAAAAAAATATTTCTATAAATATCTCATTAACTTAGCTTTTCCATATATATATATATATATATATATATATATATATATATATATATATATATATATATATATATATATATATATATATATATATATATATATATATATATAAGTTGTAAAATATGAAAATACATTAATCTCTTAAGTGAGTAGCATTTCAAACAACATTTAGGCTATGTTTAATAAAACTAATTGATAGTTTATAGCTGTTGATTGATAGTTGATAGTTAATAATTGATGAGTGGAGCTGGTAAGTTAATTTGAGTGTTTGGTTAGTTAGCGGTTACATTAAACAGATAAATGCAAAATAATAATATTATTTATTAAGAAATTGGCGGTCTTTTTATTTTATTGTTGAATTGATTTTTATTCGATATAAATAAATGGAATATTAAAATATGTAAAACATTTTTAATATATATGTAAAATTAAATATTTCATCAAAATACATTAAATGTTTATACATAAATTTTATAATAAAATTTAATAAGATACACGAAATAATAGTATTGTAATTTTGAATTAAATTTTATTAATTTAAAATATTTATAAAAATAAGTTTATCGTCTAACTGATAGCAATAAATATACTTGGTGCAATGGTAGGAATGATAAGTACATGACTAAAAAAAACTTCATAAATTGCAGTGTGTAATATTGATTTGATTTGCTTGGAACGACCACTTGTTTAGAGAGAAGTCAGTCTTTCTCTCTCTAAACTTATAGTGTCTTCTCCCCTTCGTTTTTCCCCCAGGTAGGGTTTAGCGGCGGCGGCTCCCCCCCAGTTCTATCTGGTCTGTCACTTTCCCACCCCCGTGGTGGTCTCTTTCTTGACTTTACCCTCCGCCGTTTCGGAGTTTTTTCCCTTTTTCTTTTCTTTTCGCGTCCTTCTTTTCAATGGAGAATTGGAAGAACATTCCACTATCTAAAGAGGAGGAGGAAGGTGTTGTAGCGGCAGAAGATGAGATCAGTGGAGATGAAATTTTCCAGAGGACTTTGGCTGGTAAACTCTGGACTGACAATAGCTTCAACTCGAGGGCTTTTACAAGTACTATGATTAGTGCTTGGAAATTGAAGAATCCAGTTGAAACTCAAGAGCTCAACAAAAACCTGTTTCTCTTCCGGTTCTCCACAAAGAGAGATCTGGAGACTGTGCTGCGAAATGGACCGTGGAGCTTCGATCGAAACTTGCTGGTCCTAGTTCGTATATCTGGGGAAGAACAACCTTCTGCATTGAATATGCATTTTGGCGTCTTCTGGGTTCGCATATACGAACTTCCCTTGATTCTCATAACAGAAGCTATGGCGAAGAAGATTGGGGGCATCATTGGCGAATTTGAAGAGATGGATCAAAAAGAAGCGCACAAGAACGACCGGTTCCTCCGTGTCAAAGTGAAAATGGATTTAAAGCAGCCGCTGAAAAGAGGCACAATCGTAAAGTTTAAGGACAAGTCTTTGAGGGTCCACTTCAAATATGAGCGTCTACCTACATTCTGCTTTGTATGCGGGAGGATTGGACACCAGTTAAAGGATTGCGAGGCTCTGGGTGACATTAGTGAAGAGGGATTTGAAGACATTGAAGAGCAGGATTTGTCTTTTGGTCTTTGGCTCCGGGCCTCTCCCCTGCCTAGAATATCTGAAGAACAACAATGAAAAGAATCCAGCTCGGGGACGTGTAATAGGAGCCTCTTTAATATCTCTTCATCCCAAAGTAAATGTGGCTCTAAGGGTAAAGAAAAAGATGATGAGGCTGAGGTGGAGCAGCGGCCAACCACAGGAAAATTAAACACTGAAGGGAGTAAGAAGGTGGAGGGCGCGAAACAAATCTGCACCCTTGCGATAGAGTCTGTGGCAGAATCTCTTGGCGCGGTTGATATCTCCAAACCATCGATGAACATAGAGGTTACCAAACAAGGGCCTACAAAAAAGAAAACGTGGACAAGGAGGAAATCAGTGAAAAAGGTTATTCAGGAGAAAACCAAGAGCAAAGAAGCTGAATCTAGCAAGAGGCAACTTATTGAGGTCATGATCACCAAAGGCTCCCTAGAGGACTGCGGGGAGAAGAAGCGAAGACATGAGAAGGAGGGTGAAACTGTAGCATGCAACGGACCAGAGGTAGTGTTGGAGACCCAACACTACCTACCCCAATGAAAATCATAAGCTGGAACTGCAGGGGGTTGGGGAATCCCCGTGGAGTTCGAGCCTTGCTAAGGCTCCTCCATTTGGAAAATCCCTCTATCGTGCTTCTGATGGAAACACGGATTAAGATTGATAAAATGCAGGTAATTAAAGTCAGATGTGGTTTTGAATCGGGGCTGGCAGTTGATTGCTCTGGTAGTAGTAGAATGAGAAGTGGAGGATTAGCTCTTTTTTGGAAGGGGAATATTAACTTGTCTATCGTGTCCTATTCTCTGAATCACATCAGTGGGTCGATTGAAGATGACACTACGGATCAGCCTTGGACTTTCAATGGGATCTATGGCTTCCCCGAAGAATCAAAGAAGAGAAACACATGGGAGTTGGTTAAGGCTCTAAGTCAAAACAACAATGAAAGAGCACTTTTTGTTGGGGATTTTAATGACACACTCTTTGAGCACGAGAAACAGGGTGGTATTCCTAGATCTGCTGGCCAACTATCGTTGGGGCGTAATACACTGGATACTACGGGTCTCACGGACCTTGGTTTTGAAGGATATCCCTTTACTTGGTCCAATGGGCGGGAAGGAGATGCTAACATACAATGCCGTCTTGACAGGGCTCTTGCAACGAACAGTTTCTCTACTTTTTTCGTTCCGGTGAAGGTTTTCCATTTGGCTCGCTACAATTCAGATCATGCTGTTATTAGAATTGATCTTGAGGCTTCAATTGGTAATCAAAACAGGAGAAGGCAACATATATTCAAGTTTGAAGAGGCGTGGTCCAAAGACCCAAAATGTGAGCAAACTATCCACCACCTTTGGAACAGCCAAACACAGTGCAGTCTCAAACTCTTAGCTATGAAAAACCTGGATGGTGAATTTAAAGAGTATAGGTTGGCCTCAGTGGGAAAGGAGATTAAAAGAATTGAAGGCAAACTTGAGGAATGCCGTGGATGGTCCGGGAAGAGGGAAGACATTGAGGCCTATCGGTCTTTGGAGCAACAACGCAACAAACTCCTCCAAACGGAAGAAACGATGTGGAGGCAGCGGAGTCGTGCGGTGTGGCTTAAACAGGGTGACCGGAATACCAAGTTCTTCTATGGCAAAGCTAATCAACGAAGGAATACTAGCACCATAAAGAAGCTAAGGGATGAAAATGGCTGCTGGTGGAAGGGAGATGAACACTGTGAGCGCATTCTGGCTAATTATTTTTCTGAGATCTTTACCTCCTCCGGCCCCACTAATATTCAGGAGGTTTGCTCTGTGGTCGAAGGCAAGCTTGATTCGAATAATTTCAGCTGGTGTCAATCTGCTTTTAGTAGTGAGGAAGTCAATAGTGCCATTGATCAAATGCATCCGCTAAAGGCTCCTGGGCCCGATGGGCTCCCGGCCTTGTTTTTTCAAAAATTTTGGCGAATCGTTGGTGCAGATGTGAGCAGAATGGCCTTAGACACCCTGAATGAAGAGAAAGACCCTAGAGATATCAACAATACTTTCATCACCCTCATCCCTAAGTGCAAGAACCCAAAGACTCCAAAAGACTTTCGCCCGATAAGCCTTTGCAATGTTATAATGAAGATAGTGACCAAGACAATTGCAAATAGGATCAAGAGGATTCTTCCGGAAATTGTCGATGAAGAACAAAGCGCCTTTGTTCACGGTAGACTTATAACTGACAATGCTTTGGTCGCTATGGAATGCTTCCATTGGATGAAGCATAAGAAAAAAGGAAAGAAAGGTTTTATGGCCCTTAAGCTCGACATGTCAAAGGCGTACGATAGAATGGAGTGGGATTTCGTCATTGGCACGCTCAAAGCCATGGGTTTTCCTGAGAAGATGGTCTCCCTCATTCACCGCTGCATCTCCACTGTGTCTTATCAGATTCTCATCAACGGGCAACCTGGCAGAATTCTGTTTCCGGAACAGGGTCTCCGTCAAGGAGATCCCCTGTCTCCCTACTTATTTATTTTGTGTTCTGATGTGTTTTCAGGTTTGTTGAAGCAATCAAGTAGCAGCAAAAGCCTCCATGGGATTAAGGTGTCTCGAAGAGCCCCCACCATTACTCATCTCTTCTTCGCGGATGATAGCTTATTGTTTACTAGTGTCATACCCCAAATTTGTCCTACCCCTTTAGTATTAACTGGCTTAGGCTTTGCATTCATGTGTATCGTTCCATTAGGGCATTTAACATAACATGCATCTTTAATCAATAATCTAGCAAGGAATCAAGGGTCATGGAACCAGTTAAGGACTTACGGCTGAGAATTGCTAACTTCCACCAATTGGTCTTCTTAAATCAATGATCATGGATTAGGGTTTCTTGTGCCTCTGTGCTCGAGTTTACCAGTTGATTTCAGGGTTTTTTGTTATGATCGTTATATGGCTACATCAATATTGTGGTTTCATGTGGGTCTTATCGTATGGGCAGAGACTGATCAACTTGGTTACTTATGTTACAAATCATATGCTTTGGATTTTGCGCAAAAGTTTGAAGTGAGATAAAGTGTCTTGAGAATCATTTCAAATTGAAAGGAAATAATTTAAACTTTGACTTTCAGTCAAAGTCAAACTTAGAAAGTTGACTTTTGACTAAGCTTCTAGAGGTTTTCGATTGTTTCTCATCATATCTTGGAGTTCATTCAATCAAGATGCAAAGTTGAAAATGAAAAAAAAGGGTTCCTCACTTGGAATAGGTCATTACAAGACAAAGTATTACAAGTTACACTCAAATCCAATGCATTTGAGATACATGCCTGATTCATTGCAAGTACAAAGAAAAATACAAAAAAGAAATGAAGCTGATTTGGAAAAGACCAATCATGTTCAGTAGCATCCATTACACGATACAATCACACCAACTACGAAATTACACAAAGTCATCATTTTATTCTAGAAATAAACCACAAGCATTTGCCATTGTATTTAATTACATCCATAATCCAACTTTCATTACAAAAATCACTACCTTCATTCATTACAAACTATTACATAAAAAATCCAAATCCATTACATCATAAATATTCAGAACTCAAGAATCATGCACAAATTCCATAAAAGGTCTAAATCCTATTCTTGTCCATAAATTTTGCCTTTCAAGGTTCCCCTCTGTCGCGGGCGAAAAACCGTTTTTGTTCCTCTTTTTGTGGGATGAGACACCTGATGCCTTCTTTGGGCTCGAGTGCTCATAAAAAAATGATTTTTCTTTTGTACCGACCAAACTTTTTATTATTTCCAAAAGAGGAAAAGGAAAAAAGCTGCAATAACCTAAAAGTGGGGGAGAGATTCCGGGTAAGAGGGTTGGTTATACGAAGGGAAGGTATTAGCACCCAACGTATCTATAGTACTCTATAGGTTTCTTTGTTATGTTTTATTCCATTCTTGTTGTGGTGAAGGGTTTTGTGAAATAGGTGGGACCTAAGGTGTTTGTTTGATTATGCTCGCAAAGATCATCGCGATCCTCTGCATACATATCCCCTAGAGGGAATCAGAGCATCTGTAGCTCGGGGTCTACGGGTGCTAAGGTTTGAATGGTTTTTTTTTGTTTTGTTTTGTTTTGCTCGCCAAGGATCGACCTTGTGCCTACGTATTCTCAAAGGGATGTTGAGAAAGTCAGAGCAATCGTAGTTCCCACTTATGCTAGTGGAAGCAAAGAAAAATAGACAAATGTCGTCTAAATGCTAGATGTATCTAATCTATATCATCACATACATCTGTTCGATTTTGTTTAAAAATCTTTTCATTATAAGCCCGGGGCCATGCCACTTAGGGTGCTTAGAATGATAAAGATATTTTTGTTTGTTTAACCAGCCTTGTGGCAAAAGTTTTAATGAAGTCAGCCTTGTGACAAAAACTTTGATTAATCAGCCAGCCTTGTGGCAAAAGTTTCAATGAAGTCAGCCTTGTGACAAAAACTTTGTTTAATCATCCAGTATGGTGGTAAAACAGTTTGATTAATTAGCCAGCCTTGTGGCAAAAAGGTTTGATTTTGATTGATTGATTGTTTGTGATGATATATAAGAGATACTCCTAGCATAGAGATGAAAAATGTCTAATCTCCTAGGGTATTTGTTTTGGATATTGGGGATGCTTATAAGAAGCCCGTGGGTCCTTGTACGAAGCCCAAGAGGAGGCTATCCGAGGGTCCTTGCATTGTAAGCCCAAGAGGAGGCTATGGGAGGGACAATCCGGGGTCCTTGCATTGTAAGCCCAAGAGGAGGCTATGGGAGGGTCACTCGTTTGTACAAAGCCCAAGGGGAGGCATGGTATAGTTGGTTTGAGCTCTTAGAGCGATTTCACCGAGAAACCATACTCTATGTCCTAACCTAAACTAGTGGAGATTCTTTGCACGAAGCCCAATAGGAGGCTATGGGGAACCTAGTGTTGTACTAAGTCGAATAAGCATATAACACAATCACAAGTATGAACAAGTACGAACAAATATGAACAAGTACATGAACAAATATGAACAGTTATACATATATGACAAAGTGTGTGTATATAATGGAGTTTATGAAGGAAATATACCTGTAAGCATGATCCATTTGTATACACGGGGCTTGGGACTCACACTCGGGGAGAAGTCCATTTGAATTTATTCAACAGCTATGTAAACAGGTATTTACAAAGGGGCTCGGGACTTATACCTACATGGAGGCCCATGGTATATTTTTGGGAAGATTTAAAGAAAACCTTCATTTTTGGTTTGTCATTCAAAGTTAAAAAACACATTGATTGAGATATGTACAAAAGGCGTACAATGAAATACCTAATTTCATGTACTTGAGTGGGTATGTACAAAAGGGCTTGGGACTTATACCTACGTGGAGGCCCGTGGTATTTTTTTACAAAACATGGTTGATTGTTTATTTACAGACGCGAGGTTTGAAAAACGGTTTGAAGATTTGTTTTGAAAGAGTTTTTTGTACAAAGAAAAACTGTATAAAGAAAAAGAAAGGGACTTATACTCTCTAATATTCGAGAGGCCCATGTTTTATTTTCATAAAACATGGTGGATGGTTTAAAAAAAAGAGTTGAAAGATTTGTTTGTTAAAAAAACTTGTTGGGAAGTTTATTTGGAAAAAGTTTTCTGTTAAAACAAAAACTGTACAAAGAAAGACGAAAGGGACTTATACTCTCTAATATTCGAGAGGCCCCTCATCGTTTTGAAAATCAATTGATCAATTAAAAAGATTTAATCAATAGTTTCCTTTGAAAATCAAAGAAATGGTTTACCGTTTTTGAAAAGAATCGAGATCGCTCGTTTTTAAAACGATTTGAATTTTGAAAGAAATCAATTTAATCGAGATAAACAAGAAGATTGTCTTCAATTAACACTTAGATGATTAGGGTTTGCTTCAAAAAATATTTACAAGTGATTAAATTTGAAAATCAAATGAAAAAAACAATATTTAAAGTATTTAAAAATACTTAAAAATGTATCATTTTAAACCTAATTAAAAATATATCAAATGAATCTTTTTTTGTGATTTTTTTTAACATTGTCAAAATATGTATATTAAATAAAGAGTGTAAAAAAAATGAAGTGAAAATAATGAATTTTGATTGGTTAAATGAATGGTTAAAGTTTGTTAAAAAATGAAAGAAAATAGGTTGCAAAAAAATTGGTTTTGTCTCCAATAGGGCTTGAACTCACGCCCTCTCTCTCACCAGCCAAAACACTTGCCAACTGAGCCACGCTTGTGGCTTGTAATACATACGCTTCCAGTTCAATATATTTTAAAACAACAATTTGAATTTTCTGAACCAAAAAAACGCGCCAAGAACACAACCCTAACTGATTTTCAAAATTCTTCAAAACTGTGTTGTTTTGATCGATCAAAGGGTCTATCTCACTCGGTTTTGGACGAGGAACATGATGATGACCTTTAATTTCATTTATTTTTGCTCTAAGATGATTAATTTTGTGATGAACACGAAGAACCCTAATTCTGAGATTGATCATGAAATCGTGTATGATTGATGAATTGTGAAATTGATTGAGGGTTAATGATCAGTGATAGTGCAGAAACAAGATGGTATGTTCATATTTCATTCATGATGCATGATTCATAGAGTTTGAAGTTCAAGTAGCTTACCTTCAAAAACGGCAAAAGTGAGAATCGAATTCTGCAAATGAGAAGTTCCAGTTGTTGTTTCTTGGTCTGGACAGCATCAATGGACCTTATGGAACATGTTTGAATGCTTGGAACAATTTGAATTCATTTGAGCAAGTTCATGGAACCCGATCTGCAGAGCTATGGTGTGAGGATCAAATTTGATGATTTTGATGTTTCAGATCATGGATGATGATTGGGATAGTTCATATATGGTACATGGATGGTGTTTGGATGATTAACTTGGTCAGAAATGAGCTTAAATGAAAATTGGCATGATAAGTCTCATGTTATGCATATTTGGAAAGTGAGGTAGTGATTTTGAGTTTTAGGTGTTTTTGGGGTGTATGGATGGTTCAAACAAGTTTCAAATGATGTTTGTGGTTTGTGGGAAGCATCACTTTGGTCAGAAATTCAAGGGTTTGGAGGTTGAGCATTTTACCTCTTTGAAACTTAAGAAACTTGCATTCTAAGAAAGAAAGAGAAAGCCTATAATTTGTGTGACTTTGGTGTGATTTTGAATGGAGTTTGGACCTCTATTTATAGGCCAAAGAGTCTGAACTCAGAGCTTTGCAAGTTGATCAAAGTTTGATGATTTGGCTTAAGAGATAAAAAGGAATCTTTTACATTTAATGCAAAATGGTTAAAGTGACCAAACCATGGTTAAACTTCAAGCTTCTTATCCTCTTCCATTCTGATCTTCTAATCAGAAAATATCTTCAATTATTGTCTTGATGCATCATTACTTGCATTATTTGGCAATTTGGTTCATAACTTTGCAAAAATGGCTTGAAATTTCAAGTGAAATGGTCACTAATGTCAAAATTCAAAACCATAGCTATACTCCATATTTTTTCATGCTCTTGGACATTTTGGAAAGCTCATGTTACACACTTCAAAACCCTAGTTGAAAGTTTCTTCAAGATCCTTAAGGAAGTGGGTGAAAAAGATCCATGAACTTTGAGAAAAATGAAGTTTTAAGTGGATTTTTCAAAAAGTACCAACTTTGAAGCACCATATCTCTTAAATGGTTGATCTTATGGAAAAAATTTATATGTGTCAAAGTTGTTTATTGGATCAAAATCTACAACTTTCATGTTGGAAGTTTTTTTCAGTTTGTAGGTGAAATTTTGAGAAATTCCCTTTCAAAGTTTGGAAAAAACCATGAAAAACACTTAGAAAAATTTTCTAAGTATGAAAGTCAAACTTTGACTTTTTGATTCTTGATTGATTTTCTTGATTTTTCTTGATCAAATGACTTCTCATATCATATATTGATGATTTAAAACTTCAAAAGTCATGGTTGACCAAAATTCCCCAAAAGTCAATGGTGATCTTGTACAGTTGACTTTTTCAGACGAATCGCGTTTCTGGAGATTTCAAATGAAACAGGCTATCCTCACCATATGAATGGTATGAATGGATCATATTGAGGCTTTAGAGGATATTGAGCCATGGTTTGAGTTGTAGCATCATTTCCTGATTAAAAAGTCAGTTGTTCAGTGAATTAGGTCAAAAAACCCTAATTGTCGACCTGATGAAATTGATGACTGTAGGTCTTGAATTGAGATGTAATTTCCATGGGATATTGTCATAGGGATTATTTGAGGATGATTGAAACCTTTGATTGACTTCCTGGGGATTTTTAGGGTTTCCCAAATGTGATCCCTGATTTCAGTCCCTGATAGTTCAAAACCCTGATCTGAGGATTTGTCTGATCAATCTTTGTGTAGGAGATGTTATGAGCCAATGGATTAGGTCAAAATGATGCACTTGAGGTCTTGATATCATGTCCCAAGTCATTATATCAAATAATGAGCAAAAGTCAGGGGTATGCTATCTTCAGGCAAAACCCTAATTCAGTCGATTCAAAGCTCTTAAGTTTGTTGAAATGAATCTCTGAGGACCAAATGTTGATTGTTGATGAAGATAGTTCTTTTGAGATGAAGGGAGAACAAAACCCTAATTGATTATTACTTGTACTGATGAGTGATTTCCTGATTAAATCCTGCTGAGTCACAAGTAACAAACACAAGCTATGCAGTCTGTTAGAGATGCAAATGATGCATATGTAAATGATATGAGGTGGTATCTTAGGTCAAAAATTGGGGTATGACACCCTCCGAGCGTCACCGATCTTTCTGTTGCCTTGCCTTTGCTATCAAACTCATGAAACAAAGAAGAAAGGGATTAGAACATCGCAATAAAAAGATGAACATAATTAAGAGTTCCTCAAAGAAAATCACAATTTCATCATTAGGGTTTCTGTATGGAATCAGAATTTTAAGGACTTTGTTTCAATCATGGGTGCAAAATCAACAATAATCATTCCCAAGCTCATCCTACTACAAATCACAAAAGGAAAACTTTTGGTTCACAGAAAGGACAAGAAAAGAGAAAATATATTGCAGCAAACTCAGATTGAAATATCGCAGTTCAATACCAATTTCATTACAGTTACAGCAGCAGTAAAGTCACAAATCAGAATATCAGAATTGCAAAACACCCAGCCGCAAAGTATACAAATCCGTTGAAACCCTAACAAAATCATCATCATCTTCCTAAAACCCTTAAGAAATAGGCGAGAGAAAAGAAGAGAGGCAAAGAGTAAAAAGTTGGAAGGATCTCGCCCATTCCCGCAAATCCAGAATCAAACAGCACCACCATTCAGCCATTACGCAAGGACCAAGCGGAGTCCATGTGCACATTCAGATTCACACAAGCAGCCATAAACTCCTTATTCGTTTCAGTTCAAGAAAATCAAACAACAACAAAAAAAACCATTTCACATTCAAACATACCAAAGCCTTACCAAGTTCATAACAGTTTTTAACATCTGTAACCAACTTTTTAATTCCTAACTAACTAACTAACAGAATGGTAACTAACTTTTCTAACTTCCAGTTCCCATAACTACCTATCCTAACTGTCAAAACAGAATCTAACTGCACTAACTAACATAACTAACCCTCAAATCCTCACCCTTCAATTCATAACAGAATCCTCCCAATCCAAGGGTTCTAAATCACTCTCTAACTGAATCTCTTCAATCTTCTCACCTATATATTCTCCTCTCCCTCCACAATTCAAACTTCACGCTACTTTCTCCATTCTCACTTCACCTTCTCCACAATCTTCATCATCTTCACACCATAACCACCACACTCTACCATTCTTCATCTCAATTCTCCATGTCACACGCTTCATTCATCACACTCACCAATCATCTTCATCTTCTCTCTGCTCACTCTCTGCAACCACATCTTCTCCATTCTCACCAAAGCACAACCACTAATCTTCATCAGAGTTCCATCTTTGAACTCTGAATGAAGGTGTGCTAAGCCTAATTTCCATCATCTCCCTCGGCATTCTCTCTCAACGCACAACAACAATCACTCAGCAGCGGCAACACACAGAAATTCCAAAATAATTCAAAAACAGAAAGAAGAAAGAGAAGAAGGTAATGAGATGAGGTGCTGAATCGAAATGAAACATGTCGGTACCTGAGAATCTTCCATCGAGACCGACGTCCTCGCCGCCGTTGAGATATGATGCAAAGTTTCTCCGTTCGTTCTGGACGCAATTGATGGCGTTATTGATTGCACGGGTCATAATTCCTCGCTAATAGCTCAAATCCAGGTTCCTTCTCAACTTAGGTTTTGATTTCGAGTCTGTAAGGTTTTGTGATGTAGATTTGGAGGTTTAGGTTTAAGTTGATAATCAATAAGAAATTGAGAAGATGAATTCAGAGGGAGAATGACTTAGGTCGTGAGGAAGGGGATGCAATTTGTGGTGGTCGGAGATTGAATTGGAGATAGGGGAGGGCGCCGTCGGCGCCGTTTGTTGCGAGAGTAAGGAGGAGTCTGAGAGTGAGCTGAATCGTCTCAAAATGAACCCTAATCCCCTTTCTTTTTTTAATTTTTGTTTTTAATTCAATTAATTTTATTAAATAAAAATCTGAATAAAAATTGGATATAGTGAATCAAAGCAATCAGCATCTGGGCCTGGTATGAAATCCCCTATTCGCACCTCAGTTAGGCCCGTTACACCTCCACTTTTTGGCCAAAAACCTGAACAACAAAAAACCTTTTGGGCCTCTGTACCAGGCCTGCGCATGTACTCTTCACACCCCCTGATTCACATTTAATTGGTAGTTTTTTTAGGTTTTTCTACTCAGTTTTTTTGATACCTTTTTTTGGTAATAAAATGACATAAAAAACTCATAAAAATAGTGGTATTTTTAGTTTAAATTTTGTACTAATCTTGAATTGATTCTTTTATCATTTTGTATCATTTCTATGTTATTTTCGTATAATTTTTTTGTCATTTTGTTACTTGATTTTGGCCTATAATTTTGGCCTATGTTAATATCATTTCATGCTCCTTTTAGAATTTAGTTACCATAATTTTAGGCTAGATTTGTACATAAACTAGAACAACAATTAGGCTTAGAAATTAGGCTAGTCCCCCACTTTCTCATTTCTTTTTCTTTTACAACATTGTCATACCCCAAAATTTGCCCATACATTTTCTCTTATTCAAACTCAAGTCAAGACACAAAGCTCTAAGACACTTCTCCTAAACATAAGTCAAAGAACTAGTGTTTCGTTATTCTAAAGAAAAATCAATGGATCAAAACATTACAAGTTCTTTTCAAAAGTCATCTTTTTCAAATGAAATATACATGGAAATAGTAAACTCAATGGAGACGAGACCAAGAGGATCTTTAAAAAGGAATCTTAAGCTTTCTAAGAAGTTCGAGAATGCATTTTTTGGGTTAAAATTCAGGGAGCTATTGTTGGTACAAGTTAGGCTATTTTTGGAAGAAATGTAAAAGGTTAAAAGGAGTAATTTTGAATGTTGGAGTAAATGGGCCTAACTAGTGGGGGTGTAAATATACATATAACATAGCAAGAAACCTCCAAGCCCATTTGTGCATGATCTTGATTTTGATTCTATTTTTTTGATTTGTTGGTTTTTATTTAATTTAAATCAAAATCAAAACAAATAAAAAAATATATCAAACATGATGCACGTGGACGTCTTTTTCCTGCTTGATACATGATTGAATTAAAAACACCAAGATCCAAATCTCTTCCAAATCAAATCTCCAATTATTCAATCTCCAGGATTCAATCAAATTTTTCTAACCTAAATAATTCTATTATAAATGCATAAGGATTCCAGACCTACAGGGGGGGACGAAATTCAGAAGGGTTGCAGACAAAAAAAAAAACGTGTTCAAACCTCAACAAAATTCAAGGAGAAATAGAAATCGGTTTTGGAGATTTAAGGAAATTCAGAGGCTTTTGAAGGTTCAAAAACAATCCTTAGAGGTTCAAGAAGCTATTCCAATCGGCCTCAAGTCTTGAAGCATCGCGAAACTCCTCCGATATCCCACGGTTTGCTCACGTTTTTTCTTATTGTTGATTTTAATGTTTTACTCATCATAAACGAAATTCAAGTGCATATTTGTGTTCATCATAATGTGTGGAATCATTCTGGATTGTTTAATTTTGTTTTAAGCACAGGTATACTAATCCACCATTACTAGGGCTCGTAAGGTTTGGATTGGGGTTTTACAAACCAGACAAAATTGGTCCGAATTAATGGTATTATCGGACTCGGGAGAGTGTTTATGATTAACCTGGGCTATTATTTGGAATTGATTGATGATGATTTGTAGGTTTCATGAAAGGGTGTCTACGGCCACACCCAAGAACCGTGTCCAAAAACCGTTCCCTTTTTGCAGGACCAAAGGAAGAAGAAGAAGAAGTGTCTGGGCGCCTCTTTTTGTCTTGTTTAAAATTCGTTTTTTCTATTAATTATATTCGTTTCGTTTCAATATCAATCAGAGTCAATGGCACAGATGGTGAAAGGCGTGGGCACGAGACTATGAAGGGACTGGTTCGATTCCTGCGTACCACGCTTTAACGTTTTTTCAATAAACTTCTCATGTGATTCAATGCGTGCAGCCTCAGGCACGCTATAATGCATCTTATCTCCCCACCACAGGATCTTGCCTAACGTAGATCCAAGAGACCTGGAAGCGAGGATCTACCATACACATTCAGAATCCAGCCACACTGGATCAATTTCGCTAAGTTTCTTTTTTTTTCTTTTTTATTTTCTTTAATTTAATTCAACTTTAACTATTTATTTATTTATTACTATTCTATTTATTTTTACCCAAATTCTTTTCTTTTTTTCTCTTAAGATCCTTTTCATATAATAGTAAAAATGTTTTTCTACTTAATTAAAATTAAGTTTTTTTATTTTTATACATTTAATAATTAAATTAAATTAGATTAATTTAATTGTTAATAAAGACGATTAACTATTTAATTTTAATTGATTAGAGTTAAATAATTTAATCGAAAGCATATTTTTGTAAATTTAATTAATTAGGTTGAAAACCAATAATTAAATTAATTTAGATTTTTATATTAACCATAGTTAACTTGTGCCCTAATCAGGGTTGCGAGGTTTGTCATCAGATCACTCATGCACTAAAATTTCTCTTCTTTGTGTCTGACTTTTCAGGGTTAGCAACGAGGCTACTCATGACTACGAACCATATCGGATCAAATCAAAAGCTAAGTCCTATTTCATATTTATTTTAAATATTCATTCTATTTCATTTTGCTTCTTTCATCAAATTAGGGTTAGCCTTAATTATCCTTGAATTAGCCATACACTCACTGCTTCCTATTACTTCTTCTGTCAATTCTCAGATGGTTAGAATCAATGCTTCAAGCAACCCCCGACTCTCAACCTTCATCGATCGAAGCTAAGTTTCTTTTACCCATTTTTCTGTATTATTATGTCTATTTTTAGGGTTAACCCTAGTTGCCTCTGAACAAATAATACACTCACTCGCTTCTGTTTATTCTTTCTTTTCAATTTTCAGGGTTTGTCGACCGCCAAAGCTACGTCGTTGGTAACCCTAAACCCTATTTTATTTTATGGCTTTTATTATTACTTGTGCCAAACCCTGTTGGGATCCGCTGGTTTCACTTTCCCCTCCCCTTTATTGCTTTATATACTGTGTGGTTAGTAATTTAGGGAGTGCAAATTTAAACTGGATTAGAGTCACTAGTTACAAGATAAATAACTGAATTGAACCACATGATTGATGCACACACGCACTCTTTTGGGGTAACCTCTCTGTTGCCTGTTGCCTTGTTGCCTGTTGCCTTGTTGCCTGTTGCCTTTGTGTTTTTTGCAGAATAAGCCATGTCCCTCGAATACGAGGATACCTCAGCCATGCTGCCTCGATAAATAAAGGTCATACGACCCTAAATGATGCTGCCTTCGATACACAAAAATGACCTCGACCCTCGGAAGTTGCCTACGGAAAAAGGCTGAGGTATCTTCTGGCTGCCTACGAAATGGCTTATTCTGATCCTTGCCTTAGACTACCTGCCCTTCTATGGCATGGGACAGTCTTATGGCAAAGGATGCTTCGATGACCCTTCAACCTCCAAACGAAAGGCTTCCTGCCCTCTTATGGCAAGGATAGACCCTTTCATTCTGAAAGGCTAAAAAGAGACCTATCATCTGAGTTTAAGGTAATTGCCCCTAATTGCCTTGCAATGCTCAAACCTTTTTATTATATTCTTTCTCGTAATTTTTCAAAAGGGCAACGCTTATTCACAAGCTAAAGTCCCTATCTCTTTCATCTACATTTTCTAAAAACAAACGAGCAAGCAAAGCAATTAAGAGCCCATGGAAAACCATGGATGCAAAGGGTGCCTTACACCTTCCCTTTGCATAAATTACCCCCCGAACTTAGATTTCTTAAAAAGGTTTTTTCTGTTTCTTTTTGCCTTTCCGAATCTGTTTGGATAAAATAAAAGTCGGTGGCGACTCTTGCTATCCGCGACATTCCGATTAATAAAAAGTCAGTTCACCGTATTACAAACATAAAACATCTAATAAATACTCAAATAAAATCCCTCTAAAAAATACAAAGAAAACACCTAAAAAACATTAATAAAAAAGTGAAAATCATTAAAAAGGGAATGGAAGCTTGGATCTCCCTTGCTTTAGGGAATCATTCGAGTGCTTGGATCTCCCTTGCTTTAGGGAACCATTCGGGCGTAAGTTCCCAAATTCTAAAAGACACAAACCAAAGAGTAACTCGAGTTTCCCTTGCTTTAGGGATTTTCTCGAAACACTCAAAAACTCTCTCTCTTTCTCTCCTTTCTTAAGGGCATTGTTATCTCCGCTCTATTGCATCCTAGGCTGTCCCCTTATGCAAGAGCGCGAGCGTTAACTCCGCCCAACTAAAAAACACAAAAACAAACAAATCTTGAGCCGAACTACGGCGCTCTGATTCCTGAAAAGGATACGTAGGCATCAAGTCGCGGGGCTTGAACGAGCACATTTGTAAATAATTCCTTCTTTTCCCCGTATTTCTTTTGCATGCATTCGCATTTAGACATAGACATAGTACACACCCTTTAGATAGAAACAAACATAGGTGGATACCATCGAGTACGATGGGCGCGAGGGGTGCTAGTACCTTCCCCTTGCGTAACCGACTCCCGTACCTTGATTCTCTGGTCGCAAGACCCTGTTCCTTCCTTTGTTAGGTTTTCTGATATTCCTTTCCCTTATGGGATAAATATATTGGTGGCGACTCTGTTCATTTTTCGCGAGCGTGCGACAGCTGGCGACTCGGCTGGGGAATACCTAAGCAAGTCGATCCTAGCCTTTGTTTGTTTCGTTTATTGGGTGTTTATTTATTTGTTTGTGTGTTTACATTTTGTGTATATGTTTGCATGTCATGTCTATTTCCTGCTTGCATATCATGTTTACTTTCCGCATGCATCTGGACTATATTATGGGTCCCCGTGGGGGCCACATATTTTTCTGCTTTGTTTTGTAGGTGGAGGGTTTTTGTGAGGTAAAAGGCCCACTACCCAGGCCAGTGACACATAGGATTAGCGTGGATGCTCATGTTGACTCCCGTGGCTCTTGCTACGATCGAGCTTGACATGGGGTACCACAACTGGGCGAGGTTCTTTCATGGAACACTGTGTCTGGCACGCTTGTTGCCTCAAACACTTTGTACCCCATGGGAACTGTAGACCCTAGTGACCATTAGGGACCACTTGTCCGTGTCTAGACTACATACCAGTGAGATTGGGATGGGACAGGAAACCTTGACTCCTACATACCATTGCTTCTTCATATTTGAGTTTGGACCTTTATTTGGTCTGTTCTCATGGTGCTTGATATTCTGGTATTCAAAAAGGCGTCGAACCTTTGATCCTGTGACATTTGGCCTGCAAGGAGGTTTTATATCAGTTATTCAGAGGATTGTGCGGTGGTTACTAAGATTATGTGGACCTTGATCCCATGCTTTTGCATTGCATAACATCATCACTTTATCCACTTCATTTATGAGGGATCCTAAAGTCTATTTCCAAAAAAATATATATAAAAAAGAGAGAGAAAAAGAAAAAAGGAAATAGAAAAGTAAAAAAGAAAAGAAAAGATGTTATATACAAAAAAGGCTTGGATTCCAAAAGAAAAAAGAAAAAGGAAAGTGCGAAAAGACTTTAGGATCTCTCATAAATGAAACATGCATTCATACTATCATGCATTTCATGGTTCTCTCAGAGACTTATGGGACCCTTTCTGCTCAGATTCCAAGATCAACAACAGATTTGACTTCTCACCGCCACAAGCTCCTAGATCAACTATGGAACAACTCCGAGAGGTTTTTGACTGAGATGAGACCAGAAATGGAGACTGACATGAATCAGTGCATGGAGGTTATTCAAGCGTTTTATCTTTGACAAGAAGAATTGAGACAAGTTCCTCAGAGGCCAAACACAAATGTTAATCTCCCCCCATGAGAAGGTCTTATGAATCAGAATGTTGAAATAATGTTGAGATTCCTATTCTTGGTAAGGAGAATTCACATCATTGAGGTCTTCAAGTTTTCGAGTATTGAAGTTGACAAAAGGTTCCACCTCTTGGAGAAAAGATTGAAAGCCATAAAAAGTCGTGACGCCACTGATTCAGATGTTGTTGGTTTGTGCCTAATGCCTGATATCAAGAAATGCAAGGATCATCCACTCTCACTCCTAATGATGGATATTGAAGCTAAATTGGTAATCATCTCTTGTACATGTGTGGAAGTTGCTTGGGGCTCCCGATCGAGGGATAAGCAAGACGTACTCTTATCTTGAGCATTGCATCATTCGCATTGCTCGAATCCCTTAAAGCATTACAAATTCCTGGGTGACTTCGTCAAAATCTTCTTCCATGTGGTAATCAAGAATGTTCTTCACAACGCTTCTCATTCTCAAGGTTCTACTTCATATATCAGTTGCCTTTTCTCAGGATCTCCTTCTCAGTGGCCTTGCTAGTTAACAGAGACAAGAAGAACATGAGAAACAAATTGATGTGATTCTATTGCCTTGTGCTCATTCGTTTCCTTGTTTGTTGGAATCACAATTGGTTAAGATTCTAGTATTGGGTCTTCTTCACCGCATGTAGCTCTCTTGAGTTGATGATCATACAAGATTCTTTCCATTTAGGATGATGATTACTACTCTAGCAACTATGCTTGGGGCTCCCGCACGAGGGATAAGCAAGACGTAATCTTATCTTGAGCATTGCATCACTCGCATTGTTCGAATCCCTAAAGTAAGGCAAAGTTTACGACTCATGGGTGACTTCATTGGAGTTCTCTTTTGGAGTAATCTGAAGTGTTTGGAAAGAACTGCAAAAAGTATTCAAGATCAATAAGTCCAGACGGAGTCAAGTCTCCTCAACAATGGCATTCATTTAGTTTCTTTATTGCATTCTCATTTGTAACATTTCATTGTTTGTTTAAGCATTGATAGCATGTAAAAATTTGTTAATTTCTGAATGAAAATAAAAATACATTGTTTATGTTTGTCTTGAAGAAACCCATTCATTTTCACTCATAAAATGTTTTTGGCATTACGATACCAACTTTACTAATTGCTTGCTGAGGCAAAAAGCTGAGGGAGAATGATGAAAAAAAATGCAAAATCTCTAATCGTGTGTTTTTGAATAAAAACCTTACTGAGGATGTACAGGCATTGTTTCAAATCCCCAAACACTGGAGATATAAGGGAGATAGACCCTCGATAACCCCTTTGAGCCTTGAAGTAGGAGTTTCTTTTTTAATCATAAAGACCCTTATTTTAACCTTGGGGCAGGGTAGTGTTCATTTAACTTGATTGAGTGTTCAAAACTCACCAAAAAGATATGCATCTAAGGATACAACAATGGTTATCCTTCCAAAGGTTGAGGAATGTCAAAACCGCAATGATTATCCTAATTCCATCAAGAGATCAAGAGATGACGATACCACAATGGTAATCCTTCATCAAATCAAAGGAGTGAGGCGGTCGCAATCACCTCCAACGAATCAAAGACTATGCGAGGTCACACGACTTGTTCAAAAAAAAGATTAAAAAAAATGGCGAAAAAATAATGAAAATAAAAAAAGATGAAAAGAAAATGGCAAAAGAAAAAAAAGATGATGAAATTTCCAAGCAAGAACAAAGTCGTGTGATAATGAATCAAAAGATTAAAAGGAGAGCGACTGCCATGTCCAAAAAACTTCATTGATTCCTCAACCATTCCAAATTCCTTGTGAGGGATGAACACTCGTGTCGAGTTAATTGAACTTAGGACTGGAGAACATCACGAAGGGGGTGGGTACAAATAATTTTGAGCCTAAAAATCTTTTGTTTTCTAAAAACTGTGAACCCGGCCAAATTACAACCCTTAAAAGTCCTAATTGAAGTGGGGTTTATTTTGAAAGCGCACTCCGATGAGATAGCGTTTAACTGACTCCCAATGAAGCGTGACTCATATCCATGTTGGTATCGTACGTTTGCTTCATCTTCCATATGCCAAAAAAATCGAGGTTGTGTCAACTAGTGATTCGGTCACAAGAGGTCGCAACATCATTTCACAAAAAAGTTTTACAACTTCAAGACCAACATAGGCTTTGCATTAGAATTATCATCCTTAGAATTAACATCCTTTTGCATGCAAAATATGTGCTTAACATCGAGGAAATTTTCAAGGATGAGAATCAGTGAGTAACTTGATCATGTCAAAGTACAAGAAACTTAAGAACTCCGTGGAGTGAAAATCCAACCATTTCATAAGACTGATTATCAAGGGGCATGCTTTCTAAAAACTCCGTTGGACGTGAACAGTTAATGCTTTCTTTGATTACCCTGAGGGGAAGAGTTTGAAGATTCTGTTGAGCGTGGTAAAGTTGTTCCCATGTTTGTTTGACTCCAAAACAAAGAAAGCCTTGAGGATTCTAGTAAGATGTACCTAATCAGGGGCAATTGAATCGAGGTTTGACCTCTCAAATTCAGCATATTTGGGGCAATCACGTCGAGGAATCTCTCTTAAGTTCAACCAATCTGGGGCAGTTACATCGAGATTTGGTAAGTCTCTCCAAGGATCCTTTGGCGCAAATTCCTCCATAAGTCACGAAGCTTGGGGCACAATTCTGAGTTTTTTGTCGCTCAATGACCATAGGAGTTTATTTCTCCTAGAAATTTGGTCTCTCCCCAAGCACAGGAGTTTATTTCTCCTGAGAGTTGTTCCATTTCTCCAACCTGGTGCCCTTATTCGGATAATCCCCAACATGGTGAATTGAGGGAATCTCCTCAAGTTGAAAATCTTCCAAGCAGTGGCACATGGTGAGAAGTCTGAAGTCATTCTACGTTCTGGAAGGCAACAACAAGAGTGTGCTCTTACAAGTCAAAGTCCAATATCTATTGGCACCTCCACATGGTCCTTAACACTAAGGGGATTCTCCCTGGTGTTTACCTCACTAATGCCTTTATTTGGCACTCTGCATATAGTGTTCATTGCATATAACATTGCATCCTCAAAAGCGTAGCATATCCGTCAAAGCGGATCATTACGCCATAGAAAAATTCAAACATGCATACAAAGCATAAGCCATATAGTACAAATCAGCACTCAATCAAGACAATGATACTTCCCCACATAAAAAGTTGTTCTTATAAACTCCGATTGATATCTGCTAATACATTACAAATCTCCTCAAGCCACGGTGTCGATACTATGTATCCTTAATCCCCAAAAGAAGTCTCGTTTTCTCTCTCCAATATGGATCGGATGCAATTTCTTTCTTCGTCAGAATCGTTGTCTCCGAGGTTATTTCCCGTGTGCTGCGTGAAGATTAGAGTGTGAATGAGGGTGGGCATTCAACCCATCTCATTTTTCAATCCATTTGAATAACCATACTTGGTGTGTGGCAATTCGAACGATTGCCGCTCTTGAAGAGTTACACCCCGCCTTTGGCCTGAGGGATTAATGTAATTCTTATGCTCCGCCAGCATCAGCATCTCCGTGAATCTCCAATGTTTACCGATGTCTTTTGATCGAGTCTAGTCGTCACTAGTCTCTGTGATCTCTTCCCTCGTACGGGAAAACTTTTTAGATCCAACCCCTGTGTTGTGTATCCTTTGCCTTCCGTCCTGGCAAACCATTTCAAAACTAATTCCCAATCTCCAACCTCAGTGTTGATATTAATTCTTTCTTCCCTTGACCTCAGTGTCGATACCTTTCTTTTCCAACCTCGGTGTTGATGTCTATCCTTTTCTTGTCCAACCTCAGTGTTGATGCCTATCATTCCTTCACCGACCTTTGTGTCGATGCCAATCGTCATTCACAACCTCAGCGTTGATGTTTATCTTTTCTTGTCCCAACCTCAGTGTTGATGTCCTCGACCTCAGTGTCGAAGCCTTTCCTTTCACAACCTCAGTGTTGATGTCCCCCAACCTCAGTGTTGATATGCTCCAACCTCAGCGTTGATGTCCTCCAACCCCAGTGTTGATGTTTATCCCATCTTTCAATTCTTGTGGATCGTAGGTCCGTTGACCTTATCCTCATCTTTTTCATTTCTTGTGGATCGTAGGTCCGTTGACCTTATCCTCATCTTTTTCATTCTTGTGGATCGTAGGTCCGTTGACCTTATCCTCATCTTTTTCATGTCTTGTGGATCGTAGGTCCGTTGACCTTATCCCCATATTTTTCATTTCTTGTGGATCGTAGGTCCGTTGACCTTATCCCCATCTTTTTCATTTCTTGTGGATCGTAGGTCCGTTGACCTTATTTTCATCTTTTTCAATTCTTGTGGGTCGTAGGTCCGTTGACCTTACCCTAGTTTCGAGTCACGGATCGTAGGTCCTACCTTTCCATCAAACCAGTATTTTCCAACCATTGTTTCATACAACAATCATTTCCATTGAGAACCTTGTATTGGCACCTTGGCTACGTTACAAGCTACCCCATTTCAACCCCTTACCATAAACTTTTCCACCAGAAAAAAGAAAAACATTTCTCTTTCCCCAGCAGATATCAAAAATGAAAAATAAAGATAACACTTACACCATCTCCTCTTTAGGACAAATTTCTGGTACTTCGATATTTAATCTTCTTCCACCTCGAAGGTTCGAAAGGCTAGCGCCAATCTCACCTTCAGGTTTAAGACGATTAAATAGGGGCAGCTGTCATACCCCAAATTTGTCCTACCCCTTTAGTATTAATTGGCTTAGGCTTTGCATTCATGTGTATCTTTCCATTAGGGCATTTAACATAACATGCATCTTTAATCAATAATCTAGCAAGGAATCAAGGGTCATGGAACCAGTTAAGGACTTACGGCTGAGAATTGCTAACTTCCACCAATTGGTCTTCTTAAATCAATGATCATGGATTAGGGTTTCTTGTGCCTCTGTGCTCGAGTTTACCAGTTGATTTCAGGGATTTTTGTTATGATCGTTATATGGCTACATCAATATTGTGGTTTCATGTGGGTCTTATCGTATGGGCAGAGACTGATCAACTTGGTTACTTATGTTACAAATCATATGCTTTGGATTTTGTGCAAAAGTTTGAAGTGAGATAAAGTGTCTTGAGAATCATTTCAAATTGAAAGGAAATAATTTAAACTTTGACTTTCAGTCAAAGTCA
This sequence comes from Vicia villosa, assembly GCF_029867415.1. Classification (NCBI taxonomy): domain Eukaryota; kingdom Viridiplantae; phylum Streptophyta; class Magnoliopsida; order Fabales; family Fabaceae; genus Vicia; species Vicia villosa. The sequence goes on along the minus strand of NC_081180.1, from coordinate 32,758,271 downwards.
AACTTAGAAAGTTGACTTTTGACTAAGCTTCTAGAGGTTTTCGATTGTTTCTCATCATATCTTGGAGTTCATTCAATCAAGATGCAAAGTTGAAAATGAAAAAAAGGGTTCCTCACTTGGAATAGGTCATTACAAGACAAAGTATTACAAGTTACACTCAAATCCAATGCATTTGAGATACATGCCTGATTCATTGCAAGTACAAAGAAAAATACAAAAAAGAAATGAAGCTGATTTGGAAAAGACCAATCATGTTCAGTAGCATCCATTACACGATACAATCACACCAACTACGAAATTACACAAAGTCATCATTTTATTCTAGAAATAAACCACAAGCATTTACCATTGTATTTAATTACATCCATAATCCAACTTTCATTACAAAAATCACTACCTTCATTCATTACAAACTATTACATAAAAAATCCAAATCCATTACATCATAAATATTCAGAACTCAAGAATCATGCACAAATTCCATAAAAGGTCTAAATCCTATTCTCGTCCACAAATTTCGCCTTTCAAGGTTCCCCTCCGAGCGTCACCGATCTTTATGTTGTCTTGCCTTTGCTATCAAACACATGAAACAAAGAAGAAAGGGATTAGAACATCGCAATAAAAAGATGAACATAAATAAGAGTTCCTCAAAGAAAATCACAATTTCATCATTAGGGTTTCTGTATGGAATCAGAATTTTAAGGACTTTGTTTCAATCATGGGTGCAAAATCAACAATAATCATTCCCAAGCTCATCCTACTACAAATCACAAAAGGCAAACTTTTGGTTCACAGAAAAGAAAAGAAAAGAGAAAATATACTGCAGCAAACTCAGATTGAAATATCACAGTTCAATACCAATTTCATTACAATTACAGCAGCAGTAAAGTCACAAATCAGAATATCAGAATTGCAAAACACCCAGCCGCAAAGTATACAAATCCGTTGAAACCCTAACAAAATCATCATCATCTTCCTAAAACCCTTAAGAAATAGGCGAGAGAAAAGAAGAGAGGCAAAGAGTAAAAAGTTGGAAGGATCTCACCCATTCCCGCAAATCCAGAATCAAACAGCACCACCATTCAGTCATTACGCAAGGACCAAGCGGAGTCCATGTGCACATTCAGATTCACACAAGCAGCCATAAACTCCTTATTCGTTTCAGTTCAAGAAAATCAAACAACAACAAAAAAAACCATTTCACATTCAAACATACCAAAGCCTTACCAAGTTCATAACAGTTTTTAACATCTGTAACCAACTTTTTAATTCCTAACTAACTAACTAACAGAATGGTAACTAACTTTTCTAACTTCCAGTTCCCATAACTACCTATCCTAACTGTCAAAACAGAATCTAACTGCACTAACCAACATAACTAACCCTCAAATCCTCACCCTTCAATTCATAACAGAATCCTCCCAATCCAAGGGTTCTAAATCACTCTCTAACTGAATCTCTTCAATCTTCTCACCTATATATTCTCCTCTCCCTCCACAATTCAAACTTCACGCTACTTTCTCCATTCTCACTTCACCTTCTCCACAATCTTCATCATCTTCACACCATAACCACCACACTCTACCATTCTTCATCTCAATTCTCCATGTCACACGCTTTATTCATCACACTCACCAATCATCTTCATCTTCTCTCTGCTCACTCTCTGCAACCACATCTTCTCCATTCTCACCAAAGCACAACCACTAATCTTCATCAGAGTTCCATCTTTGAACTCTGAATGAAGGTGTGCTAAGCCTAATTTCCATCATCTCCCTCGGCATTCTCTCTCAACGCACAACAACAATCACTCAGCAGCGGCAACACACAGAAATTCCAAAATAATTCAAAAACAGAAAGAAGAAAGAGAAGAAGGTAATGAGATGAGGTGCTGAATCGAAATGAAACATGTCGGTACCTGAGAATCTTCCATCGAGACCGACGTCCTCGCCGCCGTTGAGATATGATGCAAAGTTTCTCCGTTCGTTCTGGACGCAATTGATGGCGTTATTGATTGCACGGGTCATAATTCCTCGCTAATAGCTCAAATCCAGGTTCCTTCTCAACTTAGGTTTTGATTTCGAGTCTGTAAGGTTTTGTGATGTAGATTTGGAGGTTTAGGTTTAAGTTGATAATCAATAAGAAATTGAGAAGATGAATTCAGAGGGAGAATGACTTAGGTCGTGAGGAAGGGGATGCAATTTGTGGTGGTCGGAGATTGAATCGGAGATAGGGGAGGGCGCCGTCGGCGCCGTTTGTTGCGAGAGTGAGGAGGAGTCTGAGAGTGAGCTGAATCGTCTCAAAATGAACCCTAATCCCCTTTCTTTTTTTAATTTTTGTTTTTAATTCAATTACTTTTATTACATAAAAATCTGAATAAAAATTGGATATAGTGAATCAAAGCAATCAGCATCTGGGCCTGGTATGAAATCCCCTATTCGCACCTCAGTTAGGCCCGTTACACCTCCACTTTTTGGCCAAAAACCTGAACAACAAAAAACCATTTGGGCCTCTGTACCAGGCCTGCGCATGTACTCTTCACACCCCCTGATTCACATTTAATTGGTAGTTTTTTAGGTTTTTCTACTCAGTTTTTTTGATACCTTTTTTTGGTAATAAAATGACATAAAAAACTCATAAAAATAGTGGTATTTTTAGTTTAAATTTTGTACTAATCTTGAATTGATTCTTTTATCATTTTGTATCATTTCTATGTTATTTTCGTATAATTTTTTTGTCATTTTGTTACTTGATTTTGGCCTATAATTTTGGCCTATGTTAATATCATTTCATGCTCATTTTAGAATTTAGTTACCATAATTTTAGGCTAGATTTGTACATAAACTAGAACAACAATTAGGCTTAGAAATTAGGCTAGTCCCCCACTTTCTCATTTCTTTTTCTTTTACAACATAAAACATCTAATAAATACTCAAATAAAATCCCTCTAAAAAATACAAAGAAAACACCTAAAAAACATTAATAAAAAAGTGAAAATCATTAAAAAGGGAATGGAAGCTTGGATCTCCCTTGCTTTAGGGAATCATTCGAGTGCTTGGATCTCCCTTGCTTTAGGGAACCATTCGGGCGTAAGTTCCCAAATTCTAAAAGACACAAACCAAAGAGTAACTCGAGTTTCCCTTGCTTTAGGGATTTTCTCGAAACACTCAAAAACTCTCTCTCTTTCTCTCCTTTCTTAAGGGCATTGTTATCTCCGCTCTATTGCATCCTAGGCTGTCCCCTTATGCAAGAGCGCGAGCGTTAACTCCGCCCAACTAAAAAACACAAAAACAAACAAATCTTGAGCCGAACTACGGCGCTCTGATTCCTGAAAAGGATACGTAGGCATCAAGTCGCGGGGCTTGAACGAGCACATTTGTAAATAATTCCTTCTTTTCCCCGTATTTCTTTTGCATGCATTCGCATTTAGACATAGACATAGTACACACCCTTTAGATAGAAACAAACATAGGTGGATACCATCGAGTACGATGGGCGCGAGGGGTGCTAGTACCTTCCCCTTGCGTAACCGACTCCCGTACCTTGATTCTCTGGTCGCAAGACCCTGTTCCTTCCTTTGTTAGGTTTTCTGATATTCCTTTCCCTTATGGGATAAATATATTGGTGGCGACTCTGTTCATTTTTCGCGAGCGTGCGACAACTAGAGCGAGCGAGACTGAAGGCATGACTGTTATGAAAATCTTGCAGAGATACCAAGAAGCATCGGGACAAGTGGTCAATTTAGAGAAGTCTGAAGCGTCATATAGTCGAAATGTGTGTGATGTCGTCAAACTTACGATCCAGAACCGGATTCAGATAAAGACTGTGGCGAGACATTCTAAATACCTAGGACTTTCGGTTATTTTTGGTAGGTCAAAGAAGGAGATTTTTAAGCTTGTTATTGAGAGGGTATGGAAGAAGCTCAAAGGGTGGAAAGAGAAGTTTCTGTCGAGAGCCGGAAAAGAGGTGTTAATCAAAGCGGTTGCTCAAGCCATACAAATTATATAATGAGCTGCTATCGGCTCCCAGCAGGTGTGTTCTAGGAGATTGAAAGCATGTTGGCCAGGTTCTGGTGGGGATCAAAGGATGGGGAACGTAAAATTCATTGGTTGTCGTGGGAAAAGTTGGCGTGTGCGAAAGGAGGGGGTGGAATGGGATTTAGGGGTGTTGGTAATTTTAATCTCAGTCTCTTGGGAAAGCATTTCTGGCGATTGCTGAAAATGGACAACTCTCTATTTGCTAAAGTTTTCAAGAGTCGATACTACCCTAATTGCTCTATAGAAGACGCTTCTCTTGGCTACAGTCCTAGCTATGCCTGGAGAAGTATTTTGAGTGCTAAAGATTGTGTCACTAAGGGTATTTCATGGAGGATTGGTACTGGCTCGAAGGTAAGGGTTTGGAGAGATAACTGGATACCGGGAATTGGTGGCTGCCTGCCGTTTTCTCGCGATAGCAGAGTGAGTATTGACGCAACAGTTAGCGACCTCATTGATCATAACCTTACTTGCTGGAATAGATCCCTGATCACGCAGAACTTCAATCCCTCGATCGCTCAAAAAATCCTCAGCATCCCATTGTCTTTCTGCAGGCCTGAAGACGAAATCTACTGGACCAAGGCAAAAAATGGTGTTTATTCTGTCAAGACAGCCTACCACGCTCTCCAAGCAGCGGCTAGTAGTAAGAAGCCTGGTCCCTCGGGCGCGAACTTTGAACAATTGTGGAAGAAAGTTTGGCATGCTCATCTTCATCCACGCGTAAAGAATTTCATTTGGAGATTGGGGAAAGACATCCTTCCTACTAAAGCTAATCTTTCAAGGAAAGGAATCAAGTTAGATTGTTCTTGCTTGTTCTGTGACAGGGAGATTGAATCAACAAACCATCTGTTCTTACATTGTGAATTCTCTAGAATTGTCCACTTCTCCTCCCCTCTTGGTGTTCGCATCCCGCCCCAAATGGATATTCTGAATTGGTTGACTCTGTGCCTCGACAATTCTGACCGGTTTCGATCTCAAATGCTTTGTGCCCTTCTCTAGAAGATCTGGAATGCTAGGAATTCTTTGCATTTCCAACAGATTCAAAAGGACCCTGTGAGAGTCGCCATGGAAGCATGGGATTCTGTGGCTGAGTTTAATGCGATAAATCCGGTGCCAAAGAAGAGGATCAAGGAACCTGATGGATGGAAAGCTGATAAGCAAGCCACTGACTTGGTTTTTATTAAGTGGATGCAGGGTGTTTCAATGATGGGTGGGTGGCCTTCGGCGGTGTGTTCAAATCATGGGACTCCAAGACTTTTTACGCGGCTTGCAGTCGTGAAGAAGTGTGTGTTGACCCCTCTCTCGCGGAATTGCTAGCCATACGGTGGTGCGTGCAGATTGCCAAGGAGCTTCACCTGGACAAAGTTCTGATCCAATCTGATGCATCTGTTGTGGTGGATTGTATTAACTCTATAAACCATGTGGCTGAGCTTGATTTAATTGATGGAGATGTTAGGGAATTATGTAATAGTTTCTCTTTATGCTCTGTTATGTATTTCAATAGAGACTTAAATTCTGATGCCCATAATCTTGTTAAATGGGGCAAGGCTCTTGGGGCTAGATCTTGGACTGTGGATCCCCCTTGTTTCTCTGATGTTGCTTCCCGTGAGGGACCTGTCTTTTAATGAAATCGTTTTCCTTTCAAAAAAAATATTGATTTGCTTGATGCATGTTCTACTATTACTTGAACACTCTTACAAAAATTATATATGATTGTTATCATATCATCTTGACTTGTAATTTTGAGGAGATAAAATTCATATCTCAATTCAAATTCCTCAAAATGTGGCCTTTGAACGAGGGTTGCTTGGATATCATCAAGAATATTTGGTTGACTAGTACCAGTGGTTGTCCTATGTATATTCTAGACAAGAAGTTAATAATTCTTAAATCTAATTTGGAGGTTCAAAACAAAACCAATTTTGGAAATGTTCAAACCAAAGTCTTTGAAGCTGAAAAGGTTTTTAATAGCATTCAAACTATGACAGATAGAATTGGTCTAACTGATATTTACAGGAAAAAGAGAAAAAAACTCAAGTTGATCTTGATGCAGCCCTCAATGTGGAAGAGCTATTTTGAAAAGAGGTTATTGTGGATATCAAAATTATTTGATCAAGATCATTTAGGATCTTGTCTATAGCAGTTAGGTATCTCCATCAACAGGAGGAATTTCCATTGGATTCGAGTGTAGGCTAATGCAATATGGACAATTAGCATCTGAATTGATGATATTTCGTTGTATCAAAAATATTTGTATATTAACTCTTGAAAATAGTGGAAGACATGATTAATTTTCCCAATGATTTTAAACCATTAAAGAGTGAAGTAGGCATATTAAGGCCGATTTTAAAACCATTGTATATCTCTGTGTACTTTCTTCCTTCCCCATCTCTCTTTAATTTTTGTTGTTTAGCATGTAAAAGTTAAATCATAGCATAATTTGTATGTCATTTAGATTAGATCATGTTTGTAGTGGTTTATTGTATAAGCATAGGTATGTGTTGCGTTGAACCTATTGAATCATGTTTAAGTTGATTATGTTAAACAACATATCTAAGTAGAGACATTATATTGCTTAGATTAATCAACTTGAATTTTCAAAATTGACTCAAGTCATTTTTTGATCATTCTCTTAATGATAATCTTGAAATAAATTAGTTAGAATTCATAGTGATGAGATTCTATGCTTTCATCTTATGTTGTTTTAGCTTCCGCTCACCAAACTCTAATATTTATATTGAAAGTTTTCAAATGCTTTGGAAAGGGGATAGTTCTATTCAACCCCCATATTCTAGGCATTTTTCACACTTATATTCCGAACCACCAGAAGAAGATAATTATATAAAATAAAAAGAAAAATAGGAAAAAGAAGAGTAATAAAAAAAGCTTCTGAGAAAAGGCTGACAAGAGTAAATCAGTAAAGAGGAAAAGGTTTATTTGTAGAACCATGGAGTAGAATGTTGAAGAAAATGTCACTGACTTTTTGGATGACATTTTAGATTAAGATGTGTTAGTTGAACTAGTAGCAAAAAGGGCGAAGAAGGTGGTAGGGAAAAACACTTCCCAAAAATATCCCTGGTGTTACCTTGGACAGTGTCTTTTTTCATTTTGAAGAGAGTGTGGCCAAGTGGAAGTTTGTCTTCATTATGTAAATTGCTCCTAAAGGGGACTATAAGATGAAGCTAAAAAATGCAAGAAGAGTATGAAGCTTTTCTAAGATGCTCAAGTTTTGAAAACTGTGTTGAGTGTTGATCCATTTTACCCGAAGCTGGTTAAGAAATTCATTGTGAATATGCACAAAGGATTCAATGATGTCGGAAGTGCTTAGTATATAAAGATGCATGTGAGGGCTAGTATTTTTCCTTTCCCTTGCAATTAATCATATATGATCACCTTCCGTCCTTAAAGGTCATTGCAAAAGAAGTCACATACAATGTCTATGAAGAATGGTCTACTAAGGGGTTGTTCGTTGTCTCTAATTTGAGCATAAAATATGCAATCCTGTAAAAGAAATGAGTAGAAAATTTGGCTTCATCCTCCCACAAATTAGGTAATACCCTAAGTCTTGGTGGAGTTCTTTATCAAATATATGCTAGGGTTGCCTTTGATTTTGGGGAATCTTTAGTTGAGCAAGTAGTGAAGCATGTTGAATCATATGCTATGAAAATTCTAACTGGTCTTTCTTCCTTAATTTGCAGAACATTATGTGGTTAAATGAGTGACCTTATTACTACTGAAGATGTAGTCTGTGTTGCCCATGCTTTGTTGAATTTCACTTACAAATTATTTCTTATGAAATATGCCTTTGACATTGTGCTTCACAATGTTCCTTTTATTGATGAATTTGGTTTAAGTTTTGATAAGGAAATGCTTGATGTAGCTCCTATGTCTAGGCTTATGAGAAGTCACACTCTCAAGGCATTTTCATCGATGAAGCCAAAGCTTTGCGAGAAATCATTTCCACATCCACTATGAAAAAGGCATTTGTGAATGCCTTATAAAAATGTTGAGTTTGCAACCTGTTGGTGCCCTCTTCTGCTCAGACTGCGATTCTTGACATTGAGAAAGATGTTGTGCTGAAGGATCATGATGAAGAAATGTCAAGTGTTGACGAGGAAATTGGTGGCAACGATGTGTAAGACATAATTAAGATGATGACTCTTCTATTCCGTTCCTTTGATTTTTCTGGTCTAATAATTTGTTGTTGTTGTTTGATCGGTCACCATTTCTACCTAATTTCTATCATGGATTCGGTCTAAATTTGTTGATTCGGTAACACTTTGATCAATGTTTTATTGTTTTTGTTTAAGTATTTCATGTTTGATTGTTTTTATGTTTACTTTGCATTATGTTTTAATTTAAGTTATTTAGATGCTTTTTATGCCGTTTGGTTAGTTGTGTACGAATTTCAGGTTTGAACAAGTCATCTTAAGTGTCAAAGCAACTATGAAGGAAGGAGAGGCAAGAGAAAGATGAAAATTCAAGGTTCTGGGGTCTAACACGGCCGCCCGTGCTTCCACGCACGGCCCGTGTCAGGAGAATGGAACTCTCCATACAAAATCCAGGGACCACGCACGGCCGCCCGTGCTTCCACGCACGGCCCGTGACAGGATGGCTGGGAGCAAAAATAAAAATAAAGAGCAGCACGGGCGCCCGTGCGTCCAAGCACGGCCAGTGCTGCTGTGAGCGTGAAAACTTCCAATTTTAGGGCTTTTTCACTAAATCTCCACCTTGAGGGTACTTTAGACATTTCATTTGCCTGAGATTTGTACCTAGACTATTTAGTTGAGTTTGAGAGAATTATTTTGGAACTTTTGCATCATACGATAGAAATTCACAGAAGAGAGAAGATAGCTTCATCAAGGGTTTCGGAGACGGAGAGATTCAACGGTGGACACCATTGAAGATCAAAGTTCCCAATTATCTTTGTAATGTCTAAATTCTTTACTTTGTCTTTCTTGAATATTATGAGAGGCTAAACCCCCCAATGCTAGGGGGTGGTCCTGATTTGGTTTTGTAATAACGATGAATTTGTGATTTCGTCAATACATTGGTTTATGATTTTCAGTTAAATTATGCAATGTTCTTCTTGTTTTCTTTATCGGTCAAATAAGGATTAATCTATGGCTAACAAATACAGGACTGTAGTTGTTAGGGTTTGTGCATAATTTGATTATAGTAGATATCACCTAGGACTAGGGATACCCTATAATTACCACATAATCTTGATTATATAAAAGCTTGGTTTCAATTTAGGTTCCTAAGGACTTAGGATTTAGGTTGGAAGACCAAAGGTTTCCTCACTAAGGACTTAGGAGGAAACACCCTAAAGATGTGGTAACTGAATGTTATGAACTTGTTGAAGAGATCTTAATTCTGAAAGTGTTACATGCCAAATCAACCACTCACCCTAGCATCTCATATATTTGATAACAAAACTAAATTTATTTTTCTCATTATTTTTCTTTGCAAGGATTAAATTCCCCAAAACCAAAACATTAGTTTTTGTTCAATTGAATTATATTTTACGAATCTGTATTTCCTACGCAGTCCTTGAGATCGACATTCGGGGAATTTCCCCTATTATTACTACAGAGGCAAAAATAGTACACTTGCTATTTTACCGATCAAGTTTTTGGCGCCGTTGCCGGGGACTGCCAAAATACAGATTTTTAACTTAAGTTCAATTGAAATTTTGTTGCTCTGCGACTAAAATTTTATTTTCTACATTTTTAATTTTTTTGTATTATTCTAATAATTGTCTAATCTGTTTATGCGAGGTAAGGCCTCAGCTGAATTTCTTTTTGACGCAGAAATTGAAAGAACCTTGCACGCAAGGCGCAGACAAGCTCGTCGAGAAAAACTGGAATCTGAAGAAGAGATTATTTCAGTTTATTCTGGTTCAGATTCTGAAAGTGAAGAAGAAGTTATGGACGAGAATCCACCGCCACCTGAGAGGCTTCTCGGAGACTATGGTGCTACGAACACACCGGGTGGTAGACTAACAATTGTCAACCAACCGGTAAATGCGGCAAATTTTCAACTGCATCCGAGTACAATAAATCAGCTGGAACGAAAACCTTTCACCGGAAAGGTTAATGAAGATGCAAACAAGCACCTACAGAGATTTCTGACCATGAGTACAACTCTAAAAATTGAAGGGCATACAGAAGAGGCAAAGAAGCTGAGAATGTTCCCGTTCACATTAGCTGAGGAAGCAGAAGAGTGGTTCTATTCTCTTCCAGCAGGTAGTATCACATCATGGGAAGAGATGGAGAAGGCTTTCTTGAATGAGTATTTTCCCGCATCTGTATTTATAAGGAAGAGGTATGATATCTTGAACTTCAAGCAGAAAGAGGGTGAACCCTTAGGAGATGCCTACAAAAGATTCAAAAGAATTCTAGTAGCATGTCCCACTCATAATATGGACAAGACTGAACAAATGCAAGTATTTGTCAATGGGCTCAGAATGAAAACAAAGCAGTTGATTGATACAGCAGCTGGAGGCTCAACAAATTTCACAACAGCCTCCGGCATCATCAAAATCATTGAAGCAATAGCTGCAAATGAACATTTGGAGTTGTATGACAGGTGTGCTAGCAAACCGGAGGGAATCATTGACCTTAAATTGGAAACTTCAAAAATCCGGGTTGAAGATGCTATAGCTGCAGAAGTTGAAAAGAGACTGAAGGCTATGAACATAGGTACACAACAGGTGGCTCAAGTTCAACAAGCTCAACCTGTAAGTTGTGAAATTTGCCAAGGTCCTCACCAAACTGTATACTGTGTTGCTACGCCCAAGCAGATTGAAGAAATCAAATTCCTAAGACAAAATAATCCATATTCTAACACCTATAATCCAGGGTGGAAGAATCATCCCAACTTTGCTTGGAAAGATCAACAACAAAATCCTCAGAAGGCAGAGTGGGAAGTAGCTATTGAGAGACTGGTTGGACAATGCTCTCAGTTTCAAGAAGAAACCAGAAACAACCAAAGGAACACCACAGCTTCGATCAAAAATCTAGAAGTTCAAGTGGGTCAAATAGCACAACATCTCACTCTACAGGCACAAGGTAGCTTTCCGAGTGCAACTGTGAAAAATCCGAAAGATCAAGAGAAGATTAATGTTGTTACTACAAGAAGTAAGAAAGTGGCAGAATCGGAAAAAGAAAAAGAGGAAATAGATGACCCCATGGTAATAGAGGTGGATTTGGAAATAAGAGAAAACCCAAAAGAGCCAGAAGTTGTGATACCACCGGTTAAACCAGTTGAAGAAAAAAATAAGAAAAAGGCTGAACCGGCGATCAAACTACCTTTCCCTTCCAGAGTGACAAAGAAGGATTCAAAAGACAAAGACTTTGAGAAATTTACTGAATTGTTCAAAAAGCTAGAGGTGAATTTACCCTTCTTCGAAGCACTTGAGCACATGCCATTGTATAAGAAATTTCTAAAGGAGGTAATGACAAAGAAGAGATCAGTGGAAGGAGAACAAAAGATTGCAACTGAGAAGTGCGGTTAAGTCTCGTCAGTAAGGAAGATCCCAACCAAGAGGAAAGACCCTGGAGCTGTGGCGATACCATGCACTATCAAGAATCGAATGTTCAAAAAGGCACTCATTGATTCTGGTTCCAGTGTGAGTTTAATGCCACTATCTATTTTCAAAAAGCTTGAATTGGGAGAGGTTAAGGAAAGTAAGAAAAAGTTAAGGTTCGCTGATCACACCACCAAGAAATCTTATGGGGTAGCTGAAGATGTACTAGTGGAGGTTGACAAATTTGTATTCCCTGTTGACTTCCACATCATGGACATTCCGGAAGACGAAGAAACACCTATCCTTCTTGGGAGACCCTTTTTGTTGACAGGCCGCTGCAACTTTGACATTGAAAAAGGGACACTAACGCTAAAATCATTTGATGAAGGAGTAACCTTGAAGATGTTAGGAGTTAAGAAACATAGGACAGGTGTAAATGATCAAACTTCTGTGGATATGGCGGAAAGTGAAAAAAAAGACAAAAGGCCTGAACAGCTCCAAGAAAAAGTCTCAAGCATAGCCTCTCGGGTGGAAACAACTCAGGGAGCTATCAAAAGTCCGAAGAAGGCTAAGGAAGTCAAGAAGAATGCGGGAAGTGAGTTGAAGAGAAAAGTGGCCCATGCTTATCATCTTCATGAGTTCTTGGGTGAGAAAGTAACAAGCAACAAAGTGTGGAAAAGGAAATACCCTCCATAATAAAGGGTAATGGACCGTCGAGCCATGCGACGTTAAACGAAGCGCTTCGTGGGAGGCAACCCACAGTTTTAATAATTTATTTCTCTGTTTGTTTATTTTATTTTCAGGAAATAAAAGAGGGCATCTCTAGTGAAAGCTCGGAAGTGATCATTGGAGTGCAATACCCTCTGTAAGTAACCTCTCCAAGGCTTGTTCTAAAACATTGAGGACAATGTTTGGTTCAAGTGTGGGAGGGGTTCTTTTCATTTGCTTTTAATTGTTTTCCATTTTTGTTTTTGTTTGTGTGTTATGTTGACATTGTGTTATAGATCGACTTATGGATGCCGAATGAATGATGAATGGTATTTAGTGGATGAAAGGTGCAACCTGAACCTATTCCCCCGAGGCACCCTGGAAGTTGATGCAGCCGAAAGAAAAGTAATAGTTGGACGCAACTTGCGGATACTGGACAAAGAGGATTTTATGGTGTACCTACGCCAGAAAGAAGCCACATGACACGAGGAGTGCTTTGGAACCTGTAAGCTTACCCAACATGGTGAGGTTATAAAAAGCCAAACACAACAGATTATCATCATGAGAGTTCATTCAGGTATGACTTTATCATTCTGATTTTGCGTATGTTCTACTGACACAGCATAATATGAGGACACACACTGAGGCATTTGTTTGTTTTACCACCTGAGCCTTTCTAGCCATCGAAATTATATGTTTATCCGTTGTTACCCCAGTTGAGCCATATCCTTTTGTTTGTTATAACCATATATGTAACCCGCAGCCAAACACTTCCAACCCTTGCTCGGCATAAATGTTGTGGTTTTCAGAGTTGTACTAAAATCTAAGTTTGGGGTAGTAATCATCAAAGAAGAGGGCAAGTAAAAAAAAATGAAAATAAAAATTTTGAGACATATGAATGTATGTCCCATAAAAAAAGAAAGAAAGAGAAAAACTTGCCCGAATGAAAGACTCAGTTACATTAAGCACTCACGGAAGAATGAGTGAAGCAAAAGAGTCTAAGTCGAATAAATTCCCAATGTAACAAGTTGAGCACAATTACGAGAAACACAACATGAATGTTGAACCTAAAACCAATTGTTTATCCATTTCCTTGTGTATCCCACCGTACCTAAACCTCATTGCAACCCAGAAGACCTCGAAAAGTGTGTGAACTTTGTTAGTGTAGTGTAGGTAGAATTTATTCAAAATTAAGAGTTGATATTGCATACCTTTATTTTGTGAGTGCAAAACACTTTAACCCTGAGAGATTTGGCGAGAAGTGTGAAAAAGCTTGCAGGTAAAAAGGTACTCTGATGTGGAAGTGTGGTAGAAAGTTTGGTTCGGCAAGCCAGAGATTCTAATAGAATGGTAGACGCAAGTTGCGAATAACATCGGCAGTGTTGTGGAAAGAAAAATCCAGGGTGACCTCTGTTTGGTCTCTTGCATCGCTTGAGGACAAGCAATGAGATAAGTTTGGGGTTGTGATCGGTCACCATTTCTACCTAATTTCTATCATGGATTCGGTCTAAATTTGTTGATTCGGTAACACTTTGATCAATGTTTTATTGTTTTTGTTTAAGTATTTCATGTTTGATTGTTTTTATGTTTACTTTGCATTATGTTTTAATTTAAGTTATTTAGATGCTTTTTATGCCGTTTGGTTAGTTGTGTACGAATTTCAGGTTTGAACAAGTCATCTTAAGTGTCAAAGCAACTATGAAGGAAGGAGAGGCAAGAGAAAGATGAAAATTCAAGGTTCTGGGGTCTAACACGGCCGCCCGTGCTTCCACGCACGGCCCGTGTCAGGAGAATGGAACTCTCCATACAAAATCCAGGGACCACGCACGGCCGCCCGTGCTTCCACGCACGGCCCGTGACAGGATGGCTGGGAGCAAAAATAAAAATAAAGAGCAGCACGGGCGCCCGTGCGTCCAAGCACGGCCAGTGCTGCTGTGAGCGTGAAAACTTCCAATTTTAGGGCTTTTTCACTAAATCTCCACCTTGAGGGTACTTTAGACATTTCATTTGCCTGAGATTTGTACCTAGACTATTTAGTTGAGTTTGAGAGAATTATTTTGGAACTTTTGCATCATACAATAGAAATTCACAGAAGAGAGAAGATAGCTTCATCAAGGGTTTCGGAGACGGAGAGATTCAACGGTGGACACCATTGAAGATCAAAGTTCCCAATTATCTTTGTAATGTCTAAATTCTTTACTTTGTCTTTCTTGAATATTATGAGAGGCTAAACCCCCCAATGCTAGGGGGTGGTCCTGATTTGGTTTTGTAATAACGATGAATTTGTGATTTCGTCAATACATTGGTTTATGATTTTCAGTTAAATTATGCAATGTTCTTCTTGTTTTCTTTATCGGTCAAATAAGGATTAATCTATACAAATACAGGACTGTAGTTGTTAGGGTTTGTGCATAATTTGATTATAGTAGATATCACCTAGGACTAGGGATACCCTATAATTACCACATAATCTTGATTATATAAAAGCTTGGTTTCAATTTAGGTTCCTAAGGACTTAGGATTTAGGTTGGAAGACCAAAGGTTTCCTCACTAAGGACTTAGGAGGAAACACCCTAAAGATGTGGTAACTGAATGTTATGAACTTGTTGAAGAGATCTTAATTCTGAAAGTGTTACATGCCAAATCAACCACTCACCCTAGCATCTCATATATTTGATAACAAAACTAAATTTATTTTTCTCATTATTTTTCTTTGCAAGGATTAAATTCCCCAAAACCAAAACATTAGTTTTTGTTCAATTGAATTATATTTTACGAATCTGTATTTCCTACGCAGTCCTTGAGATCGACATTCGGGGAATTTCCCCTATTATTACTACAGAGGCAAAAATAGTACACTTGCTATTTTACCGATCATTGTTTTAATTCTATTTTGTAGCTTTTTTTGTTGGAGTCGTGTGCCCTGCTGTGGATGGATTGTTATTCTAACTAAGTTTTTATACCTTTATCTCTTTTGAGGCAAATATGGGGAAATAAGCATATTATGATATTTTGTATGCCCTTATTTTTAATCGGGTGAATGTTATGCTTTTATTGTTGTTAAAATTGTTGTAGTACTTATCCGCTTGTGTGGTTTAATTAAGAAGAATGAACGTGCATAATATATTTGAATCTTTGTTTTGCCTAACAAAATAGTAAAATGAGGAGTTTGTTATTATTGTTGATTGACTATTTTTTATAGGCAAGTTGTTAAGCAAGATGTTTTGACTAGTTATGAGACATCATGTGTCTCTAGTTATCTTTGGCACACTGTCTCTGACTATTTAACTTTGGCGTGCACTCGCTGATTTGCTTCAGATTGCTTATTCAGGATTTGTTTCATTTTTAATCCTTCTAGAAGAATGGGAAGATTGCATTTAAAAGATGTGGTTTTATTCAAATCAATTTGAAGAAGATTATATTAAATCTTATTTTCTGATTGGATATGATTTAGATTTGATTTTAATAAAGAAGATACAATTTATTGTTTGTGGAATTCAATCTATTTTTAATCTAATCATAGTGGATTTTTTGGATGGATTACTTTCGTTATTTAAGGATACGATTCTCCTTGGATGAAGAATAGTTTTTTTGAAGTATTGTGCATGCCATATTTTATTTTAATGAGTTTTTGTATTTTTGTTGCAATACTCTATTGTTAAGGATTTTTCTTATTTTAGAAGGATAAGATATTTGGTTTGTAAGTGTGTTTTGAATCATGCATATTTTCTTGTAAATACTTGAAAGAGTGTTTGAGTAAAAGTGACAGGTATCAGATTCAGAGAGAGCATGAGTTGAAATTCATAAGTAGTATTCGAAAAATGATATTGAATTGAAAGAGTTCGGATGAAACTATTGTGTAATATTAACTGCTGAATTACTGAATTCTTTTTCTTTGGGCTGATGTGCTCCACACGTAATTGACGTTGCAACGAACTGAATTAACAATTATTTATGTTATTTAATTTGTTTATTTATTCCCCGCTCCTTTTGAATCTTATTGTTTTGCATATTGTCTCCACATTATGTGTGACATTGTATCATAGATCAAACCGAATTTCAAAAGTTTTAAACCTATTTAAAATCTTAAAATGAAAGGCGTACAATATTAATAAACCAAATTATTTGACACAAATTAATTAACCAAATGATAACAACTTGTTATAGTCAAAACTAACTTTGTCAAACAAAATAGCATGCGCAATCCAATTATCCAATAGTTGAAAAATCTCATGTATTCAAATGGTCCAATTCACAAACACTTCAACAACAAAAAACGACCACATGAACCTCATCTCATTCAAAACGTCAACTAAACAAATTCAAATTATCACAAGAATCCATCCATGCAACAAACAATATTCTTGCTAGTTCTTAACATTAATGTATGATTATGCTTGTTTGTCCCGTTGGACCGGCGAGTTGAGTGGTCCAAAATAGAAGTTGAAGGTTCAGTTATATTGACAAAATTGTATGGGCTATAAGGCTATATTATAGCTATATAGGTTGAGGTCACCCTAGGGTATTACTATAGGGTATGGAGGAGTGGGTTCAACTTCAAATTCAGAGTCTGTCTCATTTCTGTCCCTATTGATAATTTGATTTCTGACGTTCGGTAAACAAACAAACATAGCCTTTGGATTTGTTTGTCTTAATGAATGGAAAATGGATGAAGATGTTCGACATGCATTCATGGTTGTGGCGCCTGCTATTTCAGTGTGGTTGGTTACTGAACAAAGCCTGCAGACACAAGTTATCCATACGTGAAATAACCACATCACAAAATTAACTTTAAAAACAAGAGTTTGTAGTATATGGATTTTACTATCAAATGAATCTTTTCCCTCCGAAATAAATACCATAATTTCTTTTACTTCTTCTAAATTTTGTTTAAAGTTAATGTATAAAATTTGTATTTGTAGAAACGTTAATTAAGGTCAAGGATTCTCTAATTTTGGATGAAAAGTTAGTTTAGTTTTAGACAAATTTTTAAGTGAAATAAAGTAAATAGTGCGGTTAATTTTAGAGGAAAAAATATATTTTAGAGAAATAAAGAAAACTGACAGCCCGCCTTACCTTAAGCTCTTTAAAAAGAGAGCGGGACGGACAAGTCCACCAAGTAAAATGGCATAAAATCTATGTCCGCTCCGTCTAGGTGGCGGGTTGGCGGACGACAGACTTGCCTATTTTTTTCCTTCATTTTTTTAATATAGTAATAGTCTTTTTTTACTTTTTAATTAAAATTTTCATTTATTTTTTAGAACAACTTTTTATAAAGCATCTTTTAAACAAATTTTACCTAAAAAAATATTGCATATATTTACAAATAAATGTATAAAATAAAACCATCAAGAATTTGAATTACTAGAATTAACTAAAAAAAGACGAACTTAAGGCGAGACGAGCTTAACGAATAGGTGAGGCGGACTTTAGCGGGCGGCAGATTTTGGCGGGGTGTGCTTAGGCGGACAGCCAGTTTTGACGGGACAGACTTTGGTGGGCCGGTCCAAAATCCAAACTCAACCCGCCATTTTTTAGCGGATGCGCAGGCAGGCCTGACCACTGCCCTTTTTACCACCCCTAGGCTCGAAGTTATCAAAAGAGGCATCATCCAGAATAATTGTATCATCCGTATATTGAAATTGATAGACCAACAAATTTGAGGAGGCCCCTCGAAGACCACTGAACATCTGATGGTCCACAACCCTAGAGAACAACCAATATCAAGAGAAAAATGAAAGGAGTTAGGGGATCTCATTACTTCAACCCCATTTGATGCTAATTTTTTGAGTTGGACACTCATTAACCAAGACCACAAGATTACTAGAAAAAACACAAGAACGAATCCAACCTTTTCATTTATCACTAACACCAAATCGAGAGATCATATAGTTCAGATAAGACCAACTAATCGCGAGTAATACGCTTTATCTAAGTCCATTTTAAAAATAAAAATATTTTTTACTCTCTTTAACTAGGTCCACCGTCTAATTCACATAAACTAAAAGTCTACGTTTAAGACTTTTAAAAATTATAAATTTAAATTTATTTTAACACCATAAAATCTCTCCACCAAAACATTAACTAGGAGGTTATAAAGCAACTCTATTAAAGAAGAAAATTTCTTTGCCAACCTTCCTACCTTCTAGTCCACCTCTGATGAAAACCCCATACTACCCCTGACTTCGGAAATGCATTTCCGAAAAATGCAAGAAAAAGGTGTTTTCGGAGATGCATCTCCGAAAACGCCTTTTTTCTTGAAAAAATTGTCTTATTTCGGAAGTTCATTTCCGAAAACAGTATTTCGGAAGTTCATTTCCGAAATGCTGCGCGTTATGCAGATTTATCAAAACACTCCCCCTCCCCCATTCATTTACCCTAACTCAAATAAAAAACAAGCAAAGGCGAAAATTTGTGCAAACACACTTCCAAGGCTGCATCAAGGCTCCAATCACATTGCTATACAACATTCAAAAGCCCACAAATCACTCAATTTGTAAGTTTTAAATTTGTTAGATTCATTATTCAAATGCATGTTATTTAGGGTTTCAATTGCATAAATGATATATGGACTGGTTGTTAGTAGTATTTAGGTTGTTTAGAAGCTTTTTGAATTGGTTTTATGTTTGATTTTGGGGTCTGCCATGGAAGTTGCAGAAAACTCCATCGCAGGGATGTTTCAGAAGTTCATTTCCGAAAACACCTCCATCCCAGTTTTCGGAAATGAACTTCCGAATTGTATCAGAAGTTCAAATTTTTTAGTTTTTTATTTTGTCTCGCATATTAATCGATTTCAATTGTTTACAGGAACATGTCAGACAACCAACCAGCACGCATCAGACAGGGTAGGGAGACCCAGACTGCGTCGGCTAGAGAGGGTAGGGAGTGTCCGTTTTAATTTACAAGTACTTTATTTTTAACGCCTTTGTTTATTGTGCCTGTTTCTTTGAAGTTTGTGTGCATGCGTTCTGACTTCTTTGACGGCGTGTCGCTGGTTTCCAACGTCTTTGTTCTTTAATGACTTGTCTGTTTCCCAAGCGTTTTTGTCCCCTTTCTTCTTTTATAAAAGGAGGTCTCATGGACCTTTCTTTCTTCATTTTTACGCAGGAATGGGTGGCGCTAAGGGAAGAAAGGGTTCTTCAACCTCGTGCTCTCGCGGAGTGAAGGAGGTGAAGGAGAAGAAGAAGGTTTTGACTGGTTCTGCTTCTCGTCCCCTGGGGGTCCATGGCTCGGACGTGCAGGCTCACTCTTCAGGCGTGAGAGTCATGATCAACGCTAATGATTCTGAGACTGAGTGGGATGAGGATTGGTATAATTATCTTCATTCGGAGGAGTTCGCTCGTCGGGCAGAATAACGTGTTTTTGTTTTGTTTGATGTGTATTTTGTAACGCTCGTCGGGCAGAATAACGTGTTTTTGTTTTGTTTGACGTGTTTTGTTTTGTTTTGTTTTGATTTCGGATTGTATCTTTCGCACAGTGTTTTTGGATTGGATTTATCATCTTAGTATTTTCAGTTTATCTGTTGCTTATTTTTATTTGGCGTTTGCGTTTAATTAAAATGCGAGACAGTTTAAGAAAAAACATTAAAAAAAAACACAGTTTCTGCATAATTCAGAAGTTCATTTCCGAATTCACCCCCATGAGGTGTTTTCGGAAGTTCATCTCCGAAGACACCCCCCATGAGGTGTTTTCGGAGATGCACTTCCGAATTGTGGAATTTTTTTTTAAAAAAAAAGCGCTTCGGAAGTTCATTTCCGAAGCAGGGGTATTTTGGGATTTTCGCTGGGAGTGACCCCATAGAGAGGTGGCTAAAGAAATTTTCTTAAAGAAATAGGCCGAAAATTCCTATCTATAAAGAAGAATTGACCTTAAAGATCAAGGTAAAAGAAACAAGTGTTTCATTGATGGGTCTCAAACTACTAAACAAAATAGGAACCCCTTTGGTCGAGTACTATATATACTATTATATCTTCAATGTTAATTTACCACAAAAAATAATACACGAAATTTAAGTTACATAACAATATTAATTTGAATGAGTAGTTAATTTGTCAAAATCAGACCTGGAGTGTAATTAAGTTGTGGTTCCCTGTACACATACACGTGAGAAAGTGACATAGATTTTTGGACAAAACACATCGTTATCTTCTCAGTTACGCATTGCAGGGTATGGGATGAGGAGTGAAACGAACATCAGTTTTGTAAGATTGCATGTCTGGTTAATTTCTGGGAAATCAGGTAGATAGATATGGAATAATTTAACACCTCTCTTCACAATTCACATAATCAATGATCCTATTGCACGAGTGGGGGTGTGTTAGACTATGCTAGGTTAACTTTAGATCTAGGAATTGCATAAAAAGACAATAAGATAAAACAACTTTTCTTCTTACTTCATAAAGACAACATACACATATATATAGTAGGGTTTTGCTCTACTAAAAGGGCCATGGGCCAAACAACATGAAATAAAGCTTCTTCTTACTTAATAAAACTATTAAAAGCACCCCCTGAACTTAAATGAAATCATTCAGCTTAATAGGTCTCCTTTTAATTCGTTTGGGCCTGGCTTCCATCATAACATTACTATCGGGCCCAGAAGGAACCTTGTCCTCAAGGTTCAAGGGAATTGGGCCAACAGGTGACAGCTGGGGTGGGCCGAACATAGATCCATTTGCACTTGGTCCACACGGTTTGCATGCAAGATTTGGGGAAACTGAAACAGCTGGTTTGGAACACGGTTTTGTGTTGGAAGAGGATAAACGTGGGACAGCTGGCTTGGGCACGTGAATCGGTGGTGAGTGGCTAAGGGAAATCTGAGTGGTTGCGTTTGATTGGGCCGAAGGTGATAAGATTTGGTCTGGGGCAGTGTGCACAGCTGGAGTATTGAAGGATACTTGGTTGCCGTGTAAGTGAACGTTGGGGGACCAGACTTTTGTACTTTCTTCACGTGAATGAGTTGAGGATGTGTTAAGTACACTAACCAAGTCATTATTCATATCTAAGTCTTGCATTTTCTTCTCACTACCTTCTCCTCTCTCTGAAACCGAAAAAACTTTTTCCTTTCCTTTCAAAAGCTTGGTTCTCTGTTCTCCCTTGGTCACTGAAGAGCCAGAACTCAGTGTGTTCTTCCCTGTTTCCGCTTTTGAAAACGGTGAGTCTGTGAAAGGAGATGAAGACTCGTAACTTGTTCTTGTAACTGTTTTCATCTGGTCACTAACGATTTGTTCTTGTACAGGTTTGTTGGAGCTTTCACCTTGATCCAGAACATCACATGGAAACAAAACCAGATCTGGAGGCAAAGGTGTAAGCGCTGATGGAGGGTCGGTTCCATGGTACGCCTTTAGTACTGACACGTGCATCACCGGGTGGATCCGGGAAGAAGAAGGTAGATCCAAGAGGTAGTTGACAGTACCCACACGTTTAATGACACGAAAAGGCCCAAAGAACCGTCGGGACAGTTTCTGAGATGTCCGGCGGAACACAGTAGACTGACGATAAGGTTGGAGTTTTAGTAGCACCAAATCTCCTTCCTGAAAGGTAACATTTCGTCTCTTAGTGTTAGCCTGTTTTTCCATAGCAAGTCTACTTTGTTTGAGATGATGTTTAAGTTCCGTAACAACCTGTTGTTGGTTTGACAGAGTTGTATCCAAGGATGGCTCAGTGGTTGACTTGGTTACATAGTCCAGAAGTTGAGGGGGATCTCTGCCGTACAACGCTTTGAAAGGAGGCATCCCGATTGCAGAATGCCAAGAAGTATTATACCAATATTCAGCCAGATGTAAGAATTTGTGCCACTGTCGAGGGTGATCACCAGCCATGCAACGCAAGTAAGTTTCTAAAGATCTGTTAACCACTTCTGTTTGTCCATCTGTCTCTGGGTGATAAGCTGTGCTATATTTCAGGTTGGTACCTTGTAACTTAAAGAACTGCTTCCAGAAGTTACTCAAAAACAGTGGGTCTCGATCGGAAACGATGGACTTAGGAATTCCATGAAGTCGAAAAATCTCCACCGTGAAACGGGCTGCTAGATCCTTTGCTGTGAAGTGAGTGGGTAACGGGATAAAGTGGACAAACTTCGTGAGGCGATCACAGATGACCCATACCACCGTGTGACCAAAAGAACTGGGTAAGTTGGTAATAAAATCCATCGTTAGCTCTTCCCATACTTTATGAGGAATCGGTAACGGTTGTAGTAATCCTTTCTTTTTCTGCGTTTCGTATTTGTTCTGTTGGCAAATGAAACAATGTTTGACCATTTTTTTTACATCCATGTAAACACCTGGCCAACAAAAAGACGCGCGAAGCCTAGCTAACGTTGCTGTGACGCCAGAATGACCTGCCTCGGGAGTGTGATGGAATGCCTGCATGATACTCAGGCGCAGCTGTTGGATATCAGGTATAAACACTCTGTCTTTGTAATAAAGTAAGCCACGAGTAAAACGAAAATCACTGTGAGTATTGTTCTGTATGCTTGTTGTGACTAGCTGCTGACCTGCACTATCTGTGTGATAAAACTGTTGCAGGGTGCAGAATAAATCAGGAGTAGGAGACGACAAGGCTAACAGAACTGGTTCCGGCGTTGTAAACTTGCGGCTTAAAGCATCAGCAACAATATTTGATTTACCAGGTTTGTAAAAGATTTCAAAGTCAAAACCTTGTAGTTTCGCTGTCCACTTCTGTTGCTCTGTAGTCTGAATTCTTTGTAGTAATAAATCCCTGAGACTCTTCTGATCTGTGAAAATATGGAACTTCTGTCCAATCAGGTACTGGCGCCACTTCTTCACCGCTTCTGTGATGGCCAACATTTCTCGCACATATACTGATGCCGCCTGCATCCTTGGACATAATTTCTTACTGAAGAATGCAATCGGATGCCCTCCTTGTGACAACACTGCTCCAATGGCCACTCCAGACGCATCGGTTTCAATTAAGAAAATTTTTGTAAAATCTGGAAGTGCAAGAACCGGCATGTCGGTCATTCTGTACTTCAACTCTGTAAAGGCATGCTCAGCCTCTGTACTCCATGTAAACATAGTGGAACGTAACAAGTCGGTGAGGGGAGCGGCGAGAGTGGCGTAATTTTTAACAAAACTGCGATAAAATCCGGTGAGGCCTAAAAAACCGCGAAGTGTCGAGAGAGAACGTGGCTGTGGCCAGTCTAAAATTGCTTTTACTTTTTCCGTATCGGGTGCAACACCACTCTCAGAAATCACATGACCCAGATAATCAATCTGTTTAGCTGCAAACACACACTTAGATAACTTTACAAAGAAAGAATGTTCCTGTAAGAGCTCAAACACTAGCTGCAAGTGAGTTAGGTGGTCAGTAAAATTGGCACTATAAATTAAAATATCATCAAAAAAAACCAACACAAATTTTCTTAGGTAAGGTCTCAATAAATCGTTCATAGCTGATTGGAAGGTAGAAGGACCATTAGTTAAACCAAATGGCATAACTAAAAATTCATAATGACCGTCAAAAGTTCGAAAAGCTGTTTTATACGTATCTCTCGATGCAACCCTGATCTGGTGGTAACCTGAGCATAAGTCTAACTTAGTGAAAATAGAGGCTGAACCTAGCTCGTCAAGCAGTTCGTCTATTGTGGGTATAGGAAAACAATCTTTAACTGTTACTGCATTTAAGGCTCTATAGTCCACACAAAAACGCCATGTCCCATCCTTTTTTTTAACAAGTAATACGGGGGAAGAAAAAGGGCTAGTGCTAGGAGTGATAATGCCATCTTGAAGCATTTGCTGTATTAATACTGTCATGGCATCTTTTTTTGAATGGGGGTAACGGTAAGGCTTAACATTGATAGGGGAGGTATTTGGTAATAAGTTAATATGGTGATCATGTGGTCTTGGGGGTGGGAGGCCTTTTGTGGGGTGAAAAATTGTTTGAAATTGTGTTAGTAATGTTGTAATTTCTGATGGGAGGGTTGTGTGGATACTAGAGAGGTCAAGAGTTGGGTTCTGGGCTGGTGGCTCAATAGGTTCCATTAACATTAGGTGAAAAGAGGCGATGGCATCAGTATGAATAAGGTGGCGCAATTGGTGAAAAGTGGTTTGGGAGGGTGAAAAATTGGTATTACCTGTCAGAGTGATGTGTTCATTCTGATGCTGGAAGGTGAGTGAGGGAATCGAGAAATCAGCTTTGATGGGCCCCAACGTTCTAAGCCAAGCCATTCCCAATACGAGGTCTGCTCCCTCAATTGGTAACAAGTAAAAAGGAAGTGTAAAAGGTTTGTTTTGTAACTGAATTTGAACATTGTGACAAATCCCCTCACATTGCAAATGTGAGCCATTACCAACCATCACCGAGAATTGAGTGATTGGAGTAGTTTTAAGATTAAGATGACGGGCTATTCTTGGTTGCATGATGTTGTGGGTGCTGCCAGTGTCTATCAAAACCATCACTTTGAGACCACCAATCAACCCTTGAAATTTGAGTGTTTGGGGGCAAAATTGACCTGTTAGTGCATGTGGGGAGAGTTGAAAGTAAGTGTCAGCCAACACTTGTTCATTATGGGGGTCATCAACATCCACCACCTCGGTGTGATTATCACTAATTTCCTCTTCAGCCAATAAAATGAAAAATCTGTTAGTAGAACATTTATGACCAGTGACAAATTTTTCATCACAGTTGAAACAGAGCCCTTGTGCTCTTCGTTCTTGTAATTGGGCCTGGGTAAGCTTGCGGATAGGAAAAGAGGATTGGGCCGGTTTGGAGTGCAAGGAACTGGGCTGGGTTTGCTGTGTTGAGGGTTTTGTGGGCTGAATATGAGGAATAGTGGGGTTCGGTTTTGGATAAGAGGTGGAAAAAGGTTTGGCAAATTTTGTTTTGGTGTCTCTAAGTTTGGATTCAATTAATTTAGCAAGCCCAATAGCTTGGGAAATGGAAGTAGGTCTATGCACAGCAAGCTCATTTTGAATTTCTGGTTGCAAACCCGAAATAAAACAATTTAAAATTGCATCTGGTGGCAACCCAATAACTTTGTTTCCCAATTGTTCGAACTTTGTTTGATACTCCATAACAGTACCATGCTGTTTTAATTTAAACAAAGCAGCCTGATGATTTTCATAAGTGGATGGCCCAAATCGGAGCTCCAATGCTCTTGTAAATGAATACCAATCACTAAGCAAATAATTCTGGTGCATCCATTTAAACCAACCTAGAGCATCCCCTTTCATATAAAATGAGACTAGAGCTAAACGATTTTCTGGTGGAAGGTTGTAAAAACTAAAATACTGTTCTGCTTGAAATAACCACTCTAATGGTTCGGATCCATCAAATAGTGGCAGATCTAACTTAGGTGATCTAAAAGTAGGTAATGGTGGTGCTTGGGATAGCTGGTGGTAAGGTATTGTATGGGTAGGTGTAGGGATAAATGGGGTATTGGGAATAAACGCTGAGTGAGGTTGTGATAAAGGGGGATATGGGTTAAAAGGGGTTGATGGGAGTGCTGACGTCACTACGGTGGCTGCTGACGTCACCGCGACAGCTGGTTGGGGGTGGAATTTTGGTGGCTGGTGGGTGTTCTAAGAGGTGAGTGTGCTGGTGTAAGAGTATGTGTGAATGGGGAGAACCAAATGAAATTGTAGAGGAATTTTGTGCAATACCTGAAGGTGATGCAGATTGTGCAGCAGCATTCGTCACCCTAGGTAGTTTGTCTTGCAGACCTGCCTTTTGGATGGCAGCCAAGATAGCTTCAAATTTTGAAGCTTCATCTTCTTTTTCAGAATTCAGCCTTGTATGAATCTCCCCTACTTGCTGAGCTATAGATGCTGAAAGTTGAGCAAACCTTGTATCTATTTGTTCTTGTGTTTCAGCCATAGCATGGGTAAGGTGTTGTGAAGAAATATGGATAGCTTCCTCTATAATCTCTTTAGAAGAAGGGTTTGGAGGTTTAGGTGGAGCCATGGAAGGGTTGAGGGCAATTGATGAAAGCACCAATGTTAGACTATGCTAGGTTAACTTTAGATCTAGGAATTGCATAAAAAGACAATAAGATAAAACAACTTTTCTTCTTACTTCATAAAGACAACATACACATATATATAGTAGGGTTTTGCTCTACTAAAAGGGCCATGGGCCAAACAACATGAAATAAAGCTTCTTCTTACTTAATAAAACTATTAAAAGCACCCCCTGAACTTAAATGAAATCATTCAGCTTAATAGGTCTCCTTTTAATTCGTTTGGGCCTGGCTTCCATCATAACAGGGTGAGAGAATAGTCATAAGTTTAGGTTAAAAATAATTTTTATTGATAAATATTTCTAAAGCTTATTTGGTACTAAAAGATATAACAATATACAATTACTAAGCGTCTACATGTGCGATGCACGGAAATATGTTATTAAATCATTTTTGACGATGAACTTTTATAAATATAATTTATAAATTTAACATGATTGCATATAAAATTTGTCATACTTTCAATTAAAAGGTAAATGGTGTAATAAATAAATATAAAAAATATAATAGAAAACAATATGCTATACACGATGTTAAAGTTAAATGAATAATCATAATAGATTACTAATAGTAATTTTAAATTAATTAAAAAATAGTTTTGACATCAACTACATTATTTAAACTAAGTAGCCCAACTTATATAAAATTAATTTATAAATTTAACATGATTACACATAAAATTTGTCATATTTTCAATTAAAAAGTAAATGGTGTGATAAATAAATATAAAAAATATACTGTAATAGAAAACAATATGCCACACACGATGTTAGAGTTAAATGATAAAATGAATAATTATAATAGATCACAAATACTAATTTTAAATTAATTAAAAAAAAATTTTTTGACATGAACTACATTATTTAAACTATAATAGAGACCAACCTCGTGAAAATCAAATTCTAGATCTTTTGCTTTTGATAATTCAAAAAACGCGAATCATTGGATAAATATACTTTTATATACTCTAAAATGCATCTTCAGCCGAACGTAATTTGCAAACATCCAAACGTTAAATTCCGGAACTATATCATGCTGATGAAAAATTTATGAAGTAAAAAATGTAAGTTAAAAAAAGTCATATCGATTGGAATAAAGAAAAGCAAAAAATATATGTAGTAATTAATTAGAAAGGGTGGTTCGGTCAGTGGATTTTTTAATCATTAATTAAATTATTATTTATTAATTAATCATATTTTTTATTTAATTAAATTATAAATTATTATAGATTTTGGTGGGTTAGTAATATTTATTTTTTGAGTTAAAAGGTAGTGCACTGAC
The DNA here is from genome assembly GCF_029867415.1 of Vicia villosa. NCBI lineage: Eukaryota > Viridiplantae > Streptophyta > Magnoliopsida > Fabales > Fabaceae > Vicia > Vicia villosa. The sequence continues at coordinate 32,730,739 of NC_081180.1, read as the reverse complement.
ATTGTAAAATAATTTTACACTATCATCCAATAGAAAATCATAAAGGTGTCATGTCACTAAGTTTTTTTTAAATAAAAAAATGATTTAATTGGATACATGGGTGGTGATTGGTTGACAATGTAAAAATATTTTACATTGTCAGTGCATCACCCCTTTTCTCTTATTTTTTCTTATTTAATTAAATTATTATATTATTTAATAAATTAATTGCCAAATTTTACAAAAAAAAAAATGAAAGAAAATGATTTAGAAAGAGTGGTTCGGTTCGGTTAATGGGTTTTTAATCATTAATTAATTTATTATTTATTAATTACTTTTTTTTATTTAATTAAATTATAAATTATTTTAGATTTGCGGGAAAATTATGTGAGAGAAGTTGTAGACTTATAATGTAGTATGATTAAATAATTGAAAAATTATTATTTATTTTATTTATTATTAAATAATTAAAAATTTATTATTTATTATAAGTTTTGATGGGAAAATTTGATGGGAGGAAATTGTAGGATTATAATTTAGTATAATAATTTGTAGAACTCATTTGATATTTTTGTTATTTAAATGAAATTGTTAGCATTGTAAACCGAGGTCTAGTTTGTCTTAGATATATACATGAAATTATTTGTTGGATTTTGATGTCAAAGAAACATATTCTTTTGAAGAATTATGAGTAACTTTTATAACACTAATAATTATTAGCAGTATGTATGATCACAAGCATAAAAATTTTTTTTTATCAACAAATTGGTTTTAATTTTTAATTTAATCATGCTTTACTTTTTTATTTGTTTCTCTTAGAAATTTTTTTAAAATTTCTCATTTTTTGACAAATGTATTCCTCGTCTATTTGCCTTGTTTTTAAATTATATTATAAATATTGAATATATATTTTAAATCAACAATAAACTAAGATAGATCTCGAACCACTATGCATCAGGATCCACATTACAACAAATAACATTTTTTATGACGAAACTTTCAAGTCATTTGATAAAAATCAAGATTTTATTCCAAGGTGAAATATATATATATATATATATATATATATATATATATATATATAAATATATATATATATATATATATATATATATATATATATATATATATATATATATACTGTCAGTGTAAAGTTATTTTACAGAATCAACCAATAAAAAGTCAACAAAATACCATGTCATTTAAAGTTTTTAAAATAAAAGTGGAATGTAATTAAATGCATGGTTGTGATTGGTTGACAGTGTAAAACTATTTTACATTGTCAGTGCATGATTTCTTTTCTCCAGGACCGTCTCAATTTTTTGGAGGCCCTGTGTAGGTTAGTCATGGTTCAACCATGACAAAATAATTAGAGGCCTTATTTAACCTCATTTTAATAGTGACAAAGATTTAGGAGGCCTATTTAGTTACAGTTTAACCGTAAAAAAATTGAGGCCTTGTGCGGTACTCCGCCTTACACGTCCTCAAAGACAGCCCTGCTTTTCTCATATATATATATATATATATATATATATATATATATATATATATATATATATATATATATATATATATATATATATATATATATATATATATATATATATATATATATATATATATATATATATATATATATATATATATATATAACAACTTGTTACCTCGGCTTTTATAAACACCGAGGTGATATACCATTCAGGACATACTTCGAATCTCAGCTAATGCACTTTATATTTTTATTTGTTAACATCAATAAAGTAAAAGAATTAACCCTTCAGATTTTTTGATAAATCGACGGATAAAATAATCAAATTTTACCATAAAACACTCGCTGAACAAATTTTACCCTAATACTATCTTATTTGTAGCCACATCACCGTCGAATGGATATTTTTTTAGGATGGATTGCAAAATTGAAAAAATGTTCTTCTACCTTAAACAAAATGTTATTTCACCTTTTGCAATTCATCTCAAACAAAGGCGCTGTTTTTTTTTATTGTTGTTGTTGTTTAAGGTTTTGAACAACTATGATTTATTTCTAAAAGTCTTTACTGATAGATTGTAAGTACCGAAAAAATATTTTCCTTTTTATAATGCACATAGTTGATTATAAGTTGGATGAATTTCAAAAATACAAATTGTATAAGTTAACGAAAACATTGATAATCATAACATCAACAATGAATCTTAGTGAATGTATGTCTGACGTTCAAGACAGGTCTCTACCACCTTAAATAGAACTCGGACATGCTGCATTTTTTTATATATAAGCAATCTTACAATATGAAAGATTGTTACGGTTTGCATATTGAATGTCAATAATTATGCAAGGAGAAATGGTTTAAGTTGAATGCTATCTCTCATACAGGCGCTTTAGCTTGCTTTTATAAACACCGAGGTGATATACCATTCAGGACATACTTCGAATCTCAGCTAATGCACTTTATATTTTTATTTGTTAACATCAATAAAGTAAAAGAATTAACCCTTCGGTTTTTTTGATAAATCGAGGGATAAAATGATCAAATTTTACCATAAAACACTCGCTGAACAAATTTTACCCTAATACTATCTTATTTGTTGCCGCATCACCGTCGAATGGATATTTTTTTAGGATGGATTGCAAAATTGAAAAAGTGTTCTTCTACCTTAAACAAAATGTTATTTCACCTTTTGCAATTCATCTCAAACAAAGGCGTTGTTTTTTTATTGTTGTTGTTGTTTAAGGTTTTGAACAACTATGATTTATTTTTAAAAGTCTTTACTGATAGATTTTAAGTGCCGAAAAAATATTTTTCTTTTTATAATGCACACAGTTGATTATAAGTTGGATGAATTTCAAAAATACAAATTGTATAAGTTAACAAAAACATTGATAATCATAGCATCAACAATGAATCTTAGTGAATGTATATCTGATGTTCAAGACCAGATTCATTCTATTTGTAAAACTATTCAACCAAGATTTAAAGATTTAGCTTCAAGGATACAACGAGAAAATGAAATAGACAAGATCCGCAAAAATTGACTTTGAAACTCTAAACCAGATACCAAGAAAAATTGACTTTGACAACATCTGTGCACTTCCGAAATATTTCTTCACTGGTTTGTTTTTTGTTTTGTGCAGACAATATTTCAGAAGTGCACTTCCGAAATGTTCCAGGGGGTGAATTCGGAAGTGCATCTCCGAAATCACATTTTTTTCTAATATTTCAGACATGCATCTCCGAAGACACCCCTGCATTTCCGAAAATACCTTTTTTTTCCTAAAAAAGGTGTTTTAAGAAGTGCACTTCCGAAATCAACTTTTTTTCATAAAAAAAAGTGATTTCGGAAATGTATTTCCAAAATAAGTGACCAAAAAACCTGGGAGGTCTATAAAGAAATTTCCTACTTTAATGATCATGATTTTGCGAGATAACCCTCAAATATATTGGGCCTGCTAATTAGGCGCACAAGGATGATCACTCCACATATGTACTTTAAAAATTGACACTTTCTTTATACACCTCTCTGGTTTCTTAATAACTTGTGGTTAAAACCTTAAAATACTTCTATATTTTGAAACTGCATCTTTGAAAATATTTTTTTTTGGAAAAAAAGGGTTATTTCGGATGTGTATATCTGAAAACACTTTTTTTTTTAGAAAAAAATGTGACTTCAGATATGCACTTTCGAAGACATTTTTTTTTAGAAAGATGCATATCTGAAATATTCCAATTTTTAATCTTGGGATTTTTCGGATGCATATCAGAAAAACTCAATACTTATTAAAAAATTAAAATCAAAGTGAATCAATACAATTAATAGTATCATTAATTGTATTAATTAAAATATATTATTAAATATATATCATTATAATCAAAATATAATAATAATATTAGCCTAGTAAATATTTAAATCAACACCTTATTTTTATATATATAATTAATAATAATAATAATAATAATAATATTTATTTACTATTTATTTATTATTTTTGATGATACATAAAAAAATCATTTCATAAACTAATTTTCAAAAACAATTTTATAGTTAAAAAAATTTATTTCATAAATAAAATTTTTAAAACAATTTTAAAGTTAAAAATTATTTTGTATATAAATGATTTTTTTATCATAATTAATTATTAAAATAATTTTGAGTTAATAATGAATGATCCTCTGTCATATAGGCGAGATTTAGGTTACCCCCTATAATTTTTTTTTGGATTACCTCCTTAAAATATGAAAAGTTCTATGTTTTTGCCCCCTATGACCCCCTGTAAAATTGTTTTTTTTTATTTGCCCTCTAATTTCTCACTGTTTTTCACACGCTTAGGGGGTGCCCTAAAATTACAGGGGTAATCCAAAAAAAAATTATAGGAGGTAATCTGAATCTCGTCTATATGGTAACGTATGATTATCCCAATAATTTTTATATTCATGATTTTTATTTATTATTTTGAAAAATTATGTAATTCAAAATTTATATTAAAAGATGAATAAAGTAGTAAATAATTTTATTCTTAATTGATCTCTTTTATTTTAAATTTTTGTTGATAATTATTAATGTATTTATTTTTTATATAATCATAATTATATAATCATAATTGTTGTGTATTAGTTATAATTTTAGTAATTACTCATATGAAATTTATCAAAAAATAATTAAAAAAAAATTATGAGTTTTATTTTTTAATTTATAATTGGAATGAGAATAAAAATATGAACAGTATAATTATCATTATTATTATTCCTAGCTTAAAAATTATATCAATTTTAAGATATCCGAGTTAATCAATATCCCAAAATTTTCAATTTTTTGGAGTTTTTTCGGATATGCATATCCGAAAAAACCTCTGACAAGTTTTTTGGGTTTTTTCTGATATGCATATCTGAATTAACCAAATTCCCAATTTTTTGGGGTGTTTTCGGAGATGCATATCCGAATTAACTAGAATCTCAAAAAAAATTATGTTTTCGGAGATGCATCTCCGAATGGTATTTTGGGGTTTTCAGCAGGGTTTTCACCTCAACGGGGTCTACAAAGAAATTGTCTAAAAATTTGATTAACGATAGAGGCTGGGCTACTAAGCAAACAAGCGTAAGATAACTAGTCACCGATGAAGAGGCGAGTGATGCCAAACTACTTAAGGAGCACCAAAATACAAGCTGGACAAAAACACAAGTTTATGTTTTGAGTAAATATTTTCGGATAAGGCGGGATAATGTCTCTGCCGTTTGTAATTTTAAAGAACTTGTTAGAACTTACTTTAAGCAATGGATGTCGCTCATTTCCCTTGCGCGGGCGGGAGGCACTTCGTTTTTTTCTAAAATAATCATAAAAATTATGTGGAGGGTCATGGGAAGAATCTGTATCCTACCAAAGAGTTCAGATTCTCAATAGAAGAGCAATTGCACGCTATGGTCAGAAGAAACTAAAATGTCACACGAATTAAACAAATGGAAGCAGAATAAGACAAAGTCGACCCATCTCATGAGGGAAAGAATCTGATAAAATTACTACTAACCAATTGAGTTCCTTTAGTTTGCATATCATGTGTGCAGGAGCAAGATGCATTCCAAGACAAAGTAAGCCAATCTACAATCATGAAGCTCAGGCTATAGACACTTAACGGATAACTTCACTCCCAACTGGTTGCATTCCCCGGTCCCCGTGTTGAGTTTACACTCCTCCGCCCCTGAGTTGAGTACCTTACCAATTATGAGAAATTACTCCCATCCAGCTGCACTCCCCGGTCCTCGGGTTTAGTTGACACTCCTCGGCCCTCGATTTGAGTACCTTACCGGTTCTACGGAATTACTCCCAGTTAGTTACACTCCCCCAGTCCTTAGGTTGAAGTGACACTCCTCGGCCCCCAAGTTGAGAACCTTATCGGTTCTGCCGAATTACTCCCAGTTGGATGCACTCCTCGGTCCCCGGGTTGAGTTGACAGTCCTCGGACCCTGAGTTGAGAAACTTACAGGTTTTGTAAAATTACTCCCAGCCGAATGCACTCGTCGGTCCTCAGGTTGAATTGACACTCTTCGCCCCCCCGAGTTGAGTACCTTACCGATTCTGCGAAATTACTCCCATCTAGCTACATTCCCCAGTACCCAGGTTGAGTTGACACTCCTCGGTCTTCGAGTCGAGTAACTTTTTAGCTCGGCGAAATTACTCCTAAACAACTGCACTCCTCAGTCTTCGAGTTGAGTTAACATTCCCCGGTCCTGAGGAACATTACTCTCAGCCGAGTTAAGTAACTTCAATGCCCGTGAGAATTCACTAAAAGCAAGCAACTTCCATACAGAACAATCGGGATTGGAGTAATTCGAGCATCACGCAAGATGTACTTCTCATTGTAAGTCGGGATAGCTTTTATTCAATGTGATGTGCCTTGTTACATTGACCTCGTGCTTGGGGGTCGTACATGCATTCCGGTTAGGGATTCCCGGTTAAGGATATGTTGGTCATGTGAAGCAAATAAATTTCATAGAAACGTATACAAGCCTATCATAAAAAGAACTTCGGATAACGTCGAAATCTTTCAAAGATTTGGTTACTATTAAAACCCCCATGGCTTGGGGTTGATTAAATATTTCTTTAAATCAGAATACTTTGAAAGATGCTAGCAATAAAATAGTCCGGGTGTCATAAAACTTCCATGACAAAGTGACAAGGTTCATCAACAAGTGTAAAACTCTTATTTACAGTTCAGGGAACAAGATAAAAGTTAACATATTTTCGGTTCATGTTAATCGGACCTTTGACTTATACTGAAGTTGGATGGGATATATATCTGACATGGGCATAATACATACCTACAAGGAATTAAGCCCAACTAAATATATGCATAGGGCTTTAAGTGAATAGCTAGGAGAAAATAAAAAGCATTCAAAACAATAAAAAGGCTTCAGATGAGCATAAAACATTTCACTAAAAGGAAAGAAGTTATCCAAGCATTACAAAATGCATCCTCGAAGGATGGGTAAAACGGGGAAAAAATGAATCACTAAAGAGCGAACTATGACGTTGATCATGCCAAAAATCCTTCGAGATCATGAGGAAAATGAAGCAAGGTTTACACAGGAGTTTCCAGCTAGTGAAACATCTATGGTCTTCCTTGATTTGGATGTTATCAACGGGTCGAGAACCCATTGGGCCTCTCCTACCCCTTTTGCGTCTAGAACTTACTGAGTTCTACAATCAATAAAAGGTCAAGACATTATCGGGACTCTCCAACTTCTCTATGTCCAGAGCCTACCTAGGATCGTCGACTACTCTATGTCTATAACCTATTTTATTCTATGACGCATAGATAGAATCCACTGGTTTCATTACTTCGATAAAAACAAGAATCCATTAGGACTACTCCCAATTCTTTATGTCTAAAACCTACAGATCTCCAAGACAACTGTGGGTTGAAAATCCATTGGGGCTCTCCGACTTTCCAAGGTTTAGACCTTACCGAGTTCTACAACGACTATAGGTCGAGAACCAGCTAGGGGCTTTCTGATTTTCTTCATAACTACCAAGATTCTACGACTTATCTACTAAAAGTAGGGCACTTTCTCTCCGACTATGACAAGGAGAAAAAGAAAGTATCATAAAAGATATCCATGATCATTATTCTTAAATAACCCGCTATCAAGTCACGAAGAGGTGCCTAGATGAATCTCAACCAGGTAGGAAAGCAGCTAATTCCGGGATTCTTTGTCAGAACACTTCAACCTGTTGGGTCTCGTGATCGGGAGGTTAATGTAAATCCCGTAATCCATAGAGCCGAGTTATTAAAGCCGATAATGTAAGTCAGATATATCGAGCAATTGGAGTCGAGCTGATGCTTATGTACCAGAGATCAAAAGGTCACTGGAGCCATTATGACCAAGTCGGTTATAGAAGGTCAATGGCATAAATCGATTACAAGTGTTTGAAGAGGTCTGTTACGAAAGGTTAATAGTCATTAACCACTAACTAAAGCCATTCCCCTTGAAGACCCGCTGAAGGGGAGAGCTGACACTATAAAAAGGTCATTGAGACCAAGGAATAAGGGCGAATAAAGACACACATGAATACATGAAAAACAGCGGAATCATGAAGGAGGGGCATTCCAACAATAGCTACCATAAGACTTAATCTACACATTTTTCATACTTCACTCTATTTCTTTTTAAACTCGATTACTTTATCTTCGTAGTGTTAATTTTAGAGATCCATTCCAAATTCAACTGCCTCAGAAACTTGCAATGTCACATCAGGAGTCAATCATCTCAATTTACTCATATTTCTAGATACGATACGGAAATAAGCCATTTTAAATTTATGTTGGTATTTTACTAAATGAAGATATCAAAACTATCATTTATTCATTTATATTAAGAAACAATTAATATTATTAATAGAAAGAATTAAAATGCTCAATTCTCCATATATCACTAACACTAATTATGAGTTCAGTTCTTGATTTCGAGGATCGGTAACACAAAAGAAAAAGAATAATGATCGAACTATGCTACTATACATAGCTACAATATTACATGTTACGTAACCAAACAACTCAGTCAGAAGCTGGTGTGTATCCAACTAGTTTAGATACATACAGTTAACGCAAAAAATATCCATGAACTAATATCTGGGTTTCCAAAATTAAAACATGAACAAATGTTTGGGCTGAATTATCCTCTGATCTTGAGCAATTTGAGACGTTGGGCACACTCAATGAAACTTCTGCAAACAAACACACAAGTTACTGTATAGTTAGAAACATCTTGAACAATTTGAGGCGTTACATTACTGAGTGATTATTAATTACCTCCATGAAACATCTTGAGCAAGAATCCAGTCACCTTCTTTGTCTTGATAAACCAGTTCATACTGTTGTTGATCATCACCTGTTAATAATCAATCCCATAGGAATCTCAACTAATTAGCTTGGAAATATAATTAGGTATTTGAATAAACAATATATAGATATACGTACATTTTCCAAACATATGCATCAGAGTTTGGTTGAGAGTGTGAAATGAATGGTGCGTGCTAAGATTAACTTTTCGACCTATTCCTACACCCTCCATCTTCACCTTCACGTAATTTCTTGACACCACGTGATCCTCATTATAACGAAGTTTCTTTCTCCTATAATAAACTGGAGGCCAACCAACGAGAGCTTCTTCATCATCTTCACCTCTCCTATAAACCAATAAAATAACATATTGTTACCCTATGATTATGAACATACTAACATTGAAATATATATTGAAGAATGTATTACTTGGTTATGGTGGAAGTGGAACTGTGACAGGAGTGTTCATGATCATGATGATCTGAGTGGCCAGGAGTTAATGGGAGAAGACAAAGAGTATGAAACATAACATCTGATCTGTTGGTGTTACTAGACGTTTCTGCTGCATGTTCCAAAAGTTGGGAGAAACTACGTTTCTTATTAGGGAAATGAGTCTTGGTAGAAGCATCGTAGGCATGAGAGTTGGAGAGAGCGAGACTCAAATGAAGCTCCATAGTGATTTACTATTAATTGAAGGGTGTATGTGGCTAGACTAGTGAGAAAGGTTAGATTAGAATGCAGTTGGAAGATGAGATAAGAAAGGAAAATGGGATAGTGTAGAGATATATAGAGTGAATGAGAGCCTTGAGGGAAAGAGACAAGATGTTGGGAATTGAGTTAAGCTGTCTGTGTCAATGCTAACCTTTTTACCGACACAGTTCCCTCTTCTTCCTTCTTTGCTCATGCTTCACGCGCAGTCGTGTTCCACCCACCTCTACTCTCGGGGCCTATATAATCATGACGATTAATTGCAGGGAAGTTGCACACGAGCAAACTAAAAGGTAGTTGAAATTTTTTTTTTTTTCATTACTATTTGTAAAAGAAGTTTAAATGAGTGTTGTTGGAATATTATGTTAATATTGTAATATAAGGAGATAAAATTTAAAAAATTATTAGGGGCGTTTGTTTCACGATATAAAAAATTAATTTCAGACATAATTTTTCAAGGCGTAACATTTCAAAGAATAAATTTTTATAAAATGTAGTATTTGGGAAGTATTTTAAAAAGCCTAAGAATCTTTTATTTTTAAATTAATTTTAATTATTAATATATTATAATTATTAATAAAAAATAATAATTATAAATGAAATAGTATGTTGTAATGGAGGTAACCAACTAACTTTACATAAAATTTGGTAACTTACTTCACTATATAAGGAGTGGACATGTTCCATTTCAATACGCACCAACAACTCTTTTAGTTGAGTTTTTCCTTTCTCACTCTCATAACTCCGCCTCTTTTGAATTGTCGAAGCGCCAACTTCTTCCCCTTTCTTTCTACTCGTTGAACTTTTTGAATACCTTCTTGAATTCTCTTTAGAGAATTTTTTGAGTACCTTCTTGAATTCTCTTTAGAGAATAATGTTAATTTCTTCTCATTTGAGTTGAGAAAATATCAAATATTATTTTTGGATTCTCTTTAGAGAATTATTCGAATTTCTCTTTGTTTGAGAATTCCTTAAGAGTGGTCAAATGACCATTATTGAATTCTCTTTGAAGAATTATTGAAATTTCTCTTGGTTTGAGAAATTATTACGACTGGTCATTATATCACATACTACGGTGGTATTTTTACCATATTCGAATGGTCTTTGTACCATCAGAGGGTGTATTTCAAGACCAATTATCTACCGTTCAAGTAGTAATCGTTCAATATAGAACAAACTGTTTTATCATGGAGGCGACGCAGTAGTTCAACTACTTTGCATAATTTTGGGCACTGCTGCAAAACGTCTTTAAGAGAGTGATCTAGTCAGCGACTCGATCCGATAATTTCTTCTGTGGCTGATTTTTCAAAACCGTGAAACAAAAATTTTAAGACATTGACAACAAAAATGAGATTTTTTTAACCATAAAGAAGGTTGTCAATGTTCTGACCGATGTCATTCCTATTGTTCCTTTTGGATTAGTCGAACAAAATATTATAAAAAAATCTATGAACTCGTATGGATTTGTTAATTTCAATGAATCTGAATTTACAGGATAGATTAAAGCCAAGATTTACAACTAAGGGAAAAAATCTCCTTATAGAAAGAGAATGACTATAACATTCTGAATAGAATCGCAAATGATTTGTATGATTATTAGAGTAACTGTGATACTTCAAAATAGATTTATGAGGCCTTGAAAATCAAGTATGACATAGAAGAAGCTGGAGAGCAGAAGAATGATTTTAGCAGCTACATGAAGTATCAAGTGGTAAATGAAAGGTCCATGGAGATCCAAAGTCAATAACTTTAAAAGATTGTTCATGAGATCATACTAATGGTGTCTAATTAGATGAATAATTTCAAATTGCTTTTATTATTTACAAATTTACCTTAGTTAGAAAAATTTCAAAATAAAAAATTGCCATAAGACAAGAATTCTTAGTTGAAAGTCTGATTATTCGCCTTTAAAATGAAGAATCTCAGAGACACGATTAAAAAGAAAAATCTTGGTTATGTTAATCAACAAAAAGAAATTTGGTGCGGTTTTGAAGCCATATGGCAAATCATTAAAGAATTAGAACTGTAATGTTATGAACCGAATTAAGAATGAGAACCCTTCTACGGCCCTGATTGCTCCAACCAGGAAACAACCACCACCTCAAAGAAATGACGTTGGTTTTCCTTTATTTTAACTGTGGAAAATCAAGTCATATGGCTAAGAGATGTATAAGCAGGCTTGTACCTGGTGTTTCCCCTAATGCACAGGTTAACCCGACTAATTGGTAATTTCTTGTTATTATCATTGAAATCAACATGGTTGTTGGATCTGATGATTGGTGGATAGACACTGGCGTCTATTGTCGTGTATGTTATGATCATGTTATGTTAAAACAAACACGAATACTAAAGATAATAAAGTGTTGTTGGGAGATGTCCATTTATATAATATAATATGATCAAGATATTGTTATGACCTCAGTGAAATACATGATGTAAAGGCAAAGAGCACCTTTCTAGTCATAAACAGGTTCAGGCATTGGTTAGATGAGACCAAACTGCCGAGAGACAAGATTGTGTTAGTAACTGACCATGATTATCTGGTTCTTTGAAGGTCTCAGTCTAGTGGCAATCAATATGGGAATGAGGAACACCTCCCATATAACCAAAGATTATGCTTGTTGATCTATCGAAGGAGCAGGGAATTCTCTAGTGAACCACTATGGGCCACGAGTTCTTTTTGCGAAGGGAGCCATAAAAGGAGTGAAGTTGTAGCGCTTGGCAAACATCATCACGTATCCAGTAAAGGAATCTTTCAAATTGGGTCCTTCATCGATTGGGGTCATGAGAACCAGGTGTGTCCCTTCGATTTTCCTGTTATGGACCTCTTCCTCTTCTTCATTGATTGTGTTATGGGTTGGAAGTGAAGGCTCAAAAGTGGCATTTAACCATAATTGAAGTAACCAATAGGGGCCAGCCAGTAAGAGGTTTGTCCCTAGTTTATAATTCTTTGGGACTTCGACAACTTCTCCTAAAGACTCATAGAGCCAACCCAAGATTAGTTGACGCAGGAATATTTTACATCCAGCATGGAGTTGGTTCGCCAAGGTTAAAAATCTTTTTTCCACTTGAAGAGATTTCGAACAAGAAATACAATGTGACAACTAGAGTGCTAGGAAGGCAATATACTCTTCCTCAAATACTTCATCAATTGTGGTGTTCAAACATGTGATGAGTAAAGGTAGCTTTGTTGGCATCAACATTGATGGTGTCCTCATTCATTTCATTTGGATCAAAGGCTTCTCCAATTGGTCGAAGTATAGTGATAGCAGAAATATCGAAGAGGGTAGGAGTCAACATTCAGCAAGGAAAATGGAAGGTGTTATGAGTATTGTCCTAAAAATATAAAGAGGCTACTAACATGTGTTGACAATAGCCCGGCCTTACTTTCGATAATTGAATCATGTCGTAAATGCCTATTTCTTTCCAAAATGGAACTTTCTTCTTCTCTACCTTGGCAAGCTAAGCGAGGCAAGGCTCGGGATCTTTCGCCAAGGTGCAAGAGCGAAACACTCTAAGAGCGTTGCTCATATAGTCTAAATTAATGAGATTTTCTATTTTCGAGGCTTCATTCGAAGACTTTGCCTGGTCATTTACAGGTTGCGCATGGGGGTCTGGTTTCCTATCAACAATTTTCTTCTTACTAGTTATAGGTTTTGTACAATGATAAACAGGAAAACATTCTTTAAGTTTTTCAGCATCAGTGTTAGGGCCAGACAAAAGGCCCATGTACGTATGTGTTTCACCAACAACAGTAAGAGGAATTAGTACATGGGATTGATAAATTTTTAGTTTTTCTTCAAGAAGAGGAGGTCAGGAACGTATTAATGATTTCCTAACAACAACGGAATTGCAATTTAGGTTACAAGTGATGAAGTATCTTTTATTTGCTTGACAACTTTATTGGACTTGGTATTTAGAGGCACAATTGTTGAAGTGCAACAAGACTCACAATATATGCAATTAAGATTATCACACAACCTTAACTATCCAAGCATATCATAATAATTCGCACACATCAAATTATCCACCAAAATGTTGCACAGCATACATACATTATCAATAAAGCATTTCACATAGCATTTATCGATCACACATAACACATAGCATACAAGCCAACCCATGTTATCTTCCACAGTTAATCAAAGTCAAACATAGAAACACAAGAATTCACCAAGTCAAGTTCCACACAAAATGCCTTCTAAACCTACCCAAACGTACACAGTAAATTCCAGTAAACTCTTAGAAATTGTAATAAAATTTAAGCTTCCCTATTCTGATATCATTTTGCGAAAATATTAATTTTCAATTCAGGAAACTGCGCTAAGCGCGCCTTGTACCGCGATAAGCGTGATACCTTCTGTAATGTGGCTTGCGTGGTTTTTCAAGAGCGCGCTAAGCGGCCTCACCGCGCTAAGCGCCCTCTGGGATTTTTGGAAAAAAAATCCATTTTGACAACACTTTCAAAAATTCATTTTAAACAAAATAAACACCTCCAAATAGTCATTAATCATACATATATAGGTTCCTAATCATGGTTCTATCATGGGTTATCAACATAACAACATAAACATGATTATTCACTCAATTTCTATGGATTCTACATAAACCCTAACATACAAAGTTATGAGAAATTGAAATGAAGCAACCTAACATGTAGTATATCCATTGCATAGCATATACACCCATAATAACAAAAATTCTCCCCCTTACCTCTTGAAGATTCTTCTTCTCCGTCTAGGTTTTCCTTCTCTTTTCTCTAATCTCCTCTTCTCTTGTTCTCTCTCTTCTTTTTCACCAAATGAGAGTTATGGGACTAACCTAGTCTCTACTCTTACTATCTTATTTGATTAAATGGGCTTAGTCACTCTCACCCCCTTATTACTACTACTCAATAACTATTAATTCATTATTCTACTAATAATTCAAATAACCCACTTAACACAATAATTAATTATCACACCAAATTAATAATTAAATAAATAACTATTACTAAAATAATTATTTAATATAAAAATCGGAATGTTACACCTACACTCACGAACATGTCGGCAGACCTCACCCCTGTCCATTCCCAGATACTGAATGGCAAGTTCTACAACCATGTCCTCAGTGACATGACTGGGGTACCAGAAAACACCTTCAATGGGAAAGTGCAGCAAACAGGAAACATCATTCAATATAATCGTCATCTCACCGAATGGCATGCGAAATGATGATGGCTCCATATGTCACCTCTCCACAAATGCTGTTAAAAGGTTTGGGTCTATCTTGGTCAGACTGGTTCTCTGTAGAGAAGTCATACTTAACCTAGACACCAAATGCTCCAGCCCTTTCCTTCAGCTTCAGCCCGTGTCCTGCAACTTTAAGCTCTTTTTTTGGACCTCTTTCTTGAAAATAAATAAAAATTCACATTATAAAATATATAGAATAAATTTATTTTAAAATAATCAAACTATAAATTTATTTTACTAACCTCGCTGAACCATATATGTCGAGAAATATGATGCTCGTATCTCACAAGAACAGACGGGTCAAAAGGCCCTCCAGGATATCCAACTGGCGGTTGTGGAACAGGTGCATACAAACCAGCAACATCTGCAATGTCACGTCGTCCCAGAGTGTTACTAACATGCCTCCCATCTAATCCTCAGCTACGCGTCACTGTCAAATTTATAAAAAAACAAAAAACATTAAAAAAAACTATAAAAAATATTTTAAAAAACTCAAACCTGAACACTTTTGAGAAGTGTTCCGGTTTCTTAAGTGAACAAAATCGGAACTTTTGCAAAAAGTGTTCCGGTGTGAGATTGCGTAAACCAGAAGACTTTCACAAAGAGTTCTGATATAAGAGCTGTGAACCGGAATACTTAGTTGATGTGTTCCGATATTCTTTGATGTGAACCGGAAGAGTTTGGAGAAGTGTTTCGGAATGCGCTTCTGCAAACCGGAAAAGTTGGGCCAAGAGTTCTGATTTGTGACTAATGTAAACCGGAAGAGTGGACGAAAGTGTTTCGGTTTAGAAAGTTTTTTTCTCAGAGCATTTTTGGTCAATTGGATGAAAAAGTGAAACTGTGGAAAAAAATAACCTATTTATACAATGATATTTTGGTTCAAAATTTTTACACGTAAGACTATAAAGACAGTTGTAGGGGTATGAAATAAAATTTTCTTTTAAAATTTATTAGGTTTGAAATTTTGACGTTTTATATTTCATGGGCTTTGACCAAGGCCGGTCCTGGGTCAGGGCAAGCAGACCCACAACCTAGGACCTCCAAAAATAAGAGGCCTCATAATTTTTTGTTTTGGGCTTTTGAAAATATTAAATAAAAATATTATATAAAACACAAGTTAACTAATTTTCAAATATCTAGGAATACTGTAGCGGCAAAAAACCACCCATTGCATCTTGTTAATCATTTTATTACATCATCTCATTCCAAAACTGTCAAAAAAAAAAACATTTGTGATCCAACCTTTTGATAAAAAAAAAAATAAAAAATGTACTCTCTTAAAATGTCAAACCGGCTTTGGCTTTGACCCAACCTCTAAAATGTCAGGACCGACTCTGGTTTAGACTCAACCTTTTAATAAAAAAAAAAGAAAAAAAAGAAAGGAAAGGAAGGTGGGTGTTACATGCACTCTCCTCTCAGGGCTCAGACGTTGAGGCAAATTTGAATTTTAAGAGATCTAACTGTGGGGCCAGAATGTGACAGAGATGGAGAGCATATCTGCATCTACATTCTGATCAGATGTACTCAAAATCTAACCAAAGGCTTAGTTCTGCTGGCCCCACACTATTCTTAGCACTCTGCGTTTTCCTTCCCACAATAGACTTGCTTTGAAATTTCCTTCGTTAACTTTTTTATTTATTTATAATTTTCTCAAATTTCCTTCGTTAACTTTTTTATTTATTTATAATTTTCTCTTTAATAAATATTATAATTAAGTAAAATATTTAAAAATTTTAGGGGATACTCGCTCCCACATCAATATGTAACTGAGAATTAGAATTCTTACCTTATAATTTAAAGCTACTTTAAAATTTTCAAGATTGATATTAAAATCCAGTCTAACTTGGTGAATCAATAAAAGGGTTATGTCTAGAATGTAAAAGTTTTACATTTTGGAGAGAATATTGATGTGTCAAGTTTTGAAAAATAGATGTTAAACTATATGTAATGTAAGTTACAAAAATTTATATATGTTTTTCACAGTTTTTTAAAATGAATTTGATAATGATACATATTTTTATTTTAAAAATAATATATTTAAAGAATATAAATAGAAAATTATTTTGAATATTTCCTTTTTTTGCTATTTTTTTTTAATATTTAAATTTTAAAATATTATTAAAATATAAAGCTATCATAAAAAAAATTTTATAGAAATTATTTTTGAGATATGTATGTATATTTAATATGATTTAATTAGATATGTATGTAACAAAAAGTTTAAACTCTCATTATATGAAAATTAATCTTAAAAATATTTTATTATCAATTTTAAAAGGCTTTTATACCCAAAAAATTATTTTATCAAAACCCAATGTATCTTGTGTCTCAATTTAAATTTTAAAAAATGTCAATTTTGTATCAGTTATGAAAAGTACTGTACGAAAAAAGGACGAAAATACTACACGTTTTTTTGGGTCCGAGGTGTTTCAATGTTTCTAAATTCAATCAATAAGGTGTTATTCGTTAGTTAGTAATTAGCAAAGTCAAATCCAAAGTGTGCTATATTTCATTCCAAAAACAAAAATCCAAGAATGCTAGTAATGGAAATACATTGAACGTTTATTTGATAGATTTGTTTGTCTAATACAAGTACTATGGTTTAATATAAGCGGTACTATATCTTAATCAATGTTTATTTAAATGAATATTCTCTACCAACAATATTATTAAAAGAATTCAAAATTATTTAATACACTTTCATCGAATTTCCTGTCAAATTTATGAAGATTGTCTTTGTCATTGTTGAGGACAAAGCACTTACATCCAAAAATATGAAAGTGAGAAAAGTTTGACTTTCTTCCTTTGAAGAGTTCATATGAAGTCTTTTTTAAGATATGTCTAATGATAACTCGATTGCTTGCATATCATGCGTACTTACCACATCATCCCAAAAATACTTTGGTAGACTTGAGCCGCTTAACATGGTTCTTACAAGTTTAACTAAAGATCGATTCTTTCTTTCAACCACTCCATTTTGTTGTGGAGTCCTTGGTGTTGAGAATTTATGGAAGATTCCATTTTCTTCACAAAATTCTTCAAAAGATGCATTTTGGAACTCTTCTCCATGGTCACTTCTAATTGATGCAATCTTTAATGATTTCTCATTCTGCACTTGTTTTGCATATTTCTTGAATGCCTTGAAAGCGTCGTTCTTTTGCACAAGAAACAACGTCCATGAATATCTAGAAAAATCATCAATAATAACTAGGGAATATACATTAACTCTGAAGCATTTTGTTATTGATGGACCAAACAAGTCCATATGCAACAATTGAAGTGGTCTTGTAGTTGATACCACATTCTTTGGCTTGAAATTTGATTTGGTTTACTTTTATGCCAAAGCCATGTGTCAATCTTGTTTACCATGAGACATTTTACTTTCAAAGATAAATCATCTAAGTAAATCACTATTAATTCTTTTACATTTGAGTTTTACCTCATGAGTTACTTCGTCTTCAATCAAACATTCATCCTTGATGAACTTGATTTTGAAGTCTTTGTCACAAAGTTGACTTATGCTTAGAAGATCGTGCTTCAGTCCTTCAACATAAAGTACATCTTCAATAGTTGTAAAAGATGGTGCTCCAACTTTATTTATGCCAAAAAAATTTCCTTTGTTGTTGTCCCCATATGTGACATATCCCTTGGCCTTTAGAAATATAGATGAAAATTTGTTTATATCTCCCGTCATATACTTAGAACAACTACTACCAAGATACTATTTATTTGTAGTGGTTTTCAAGTAAACCTACAAAAAATATTAAGTTTTGTTAGGTACCCAAACTGACTTGGGTCCTTCATAATTAGTTTCTTTCTTAATTCACACATAGTTTCCACTAGCAACACTAAAGTTCCTTACTTAGAAAGCATTAGGTGTGAAATTCTGGTATGATAGTCTCAGGATGTCATTCACGATGTCAAGACATCTGATTTGTTATTCATGTAGCATAGACAGAACAGAAAGATCCCCCAACTTTTAATTACCCCTAAGAAGGAGTCAATGATAACTGGGATCACATATGCTCAGTCAACATAACCAGATTGTAAATTTTATATGGTTCTGTAAAGGAACAACTAACACTTTTGATCCTGGTGTTATAGACGATGTCATAACATCAACGACTGAATAAACAACACAATGCAGAAGATAAATAACACAATTAATTGTTAATCCAGTTCGGTCTAACTACCTACTATGGGGGCTGCCAAGACGGGAAGAAGATTTCACTATCAGTAGTACTATTTTATGTAAACAACCTCTGGTTTACAGATAAACAACATCTGGTTTACCTAGTCACTACCCAATGCAACCTTTATCTCAGATATCCATCCAAGACAAGAGAACCTCTGCTCACTCCCTAGTGATACCTAACTGTTACAACCCTGCAACAGCTATTTACACAATTAACAATGCACAATAACTTGATCTTGCTTCACAGCTTCAATCAAGAAAACAATACTCAACTCTTACTTACAGGTTTCGAGTGAGAACAATCACTTCTCTTACCTACAGGTTTCGAGAAGGACATGGCAGCCATCCCACAACCTGGGTGGTCTACCGATAGAAACCCTAATGACTACATCTTTTCTAAACAAGGTTTTCTATCTCAAACTAGGTTACAAAGGTTTATATTTATAACCTATTCCTAATTGGACTTGGGCTTACAAATCGCAACACTCCTTGCTATTACAAATCTGCAAAAATCTTCTGCTACGATCAAGGTCTTTTTAATCATGAGTTTCCTAATTTATCTCCTAAATTAGAAACTGTTGAATCTTCAATCTTCTGATCTGATTCTTTTGACCTTTAAATTTGCGCCACATAGGATTACAAAATATTCCACGAATATCCTGTATCTGTTGAATAACAAACTGAATCTTCCTTCCAGTTCTGCAGGCGCGATGTCATGAGTTGATGTCATGACATTCCATATAACATCTTGCATGTACCTGTTTTGTTCTTTTATATTTTCAAGATTACACATTGTATTATGTTTTGCTGCTATTATATTTTAGCCAAACATAGATGCCAATCAGCCAATAAAAACACTAACAAGGTGTGTGACCAATTATACCACAATAGAAACATGTAGGAACAAATTAATTTTATATCTAGGAACATAAGATTTATTTTTAACAAATCTCTTCTCAGGAAGATGATGAATATTTTGTACTTTATTCACTTTCTCTTTGTTAGGTTAGTCACTTACCTTGACAAAGATAGTTTTTCTAGTAGTTGGTTTATCAAATTTTGAATAATCGAGTCCACTTTTATCATTGAAATATCTTTGTTGACTAGTGTAATACGGTGAACTGACTTTTTATTAATCGGAATGTCGCGGTAAGCAAGAGTCGCCACCGACTTTTATTTTATCCAAACAAATTCAGAAAGGCAAAAAGAAACAGAAAAAAAACCTTTTAAGAAATCTGAGTTCGGGGGGTAATTTTGCAAAGGGAAGGTGTAAGGCACCCTTTGCATCCATGGTTTTCCATGGGCTCTTAATTGCTTTGCTTGCTCGTTTGTTTAGAAAATGTAGATGAAAGAGATAGGGACTTTAGCTTGTGAATAAGCGTTGCCCTTTTGAAAAATTATGAGAAAGAATATAATAAAAAGGTTTGAGCATTGCAAGGCAATTAGGGGCAATTACCTTAAACTCAGATAATAGGTCTCTTTTTAGCCTTTCAGAATGAAAGGGTCTATCCTTGCCATAAGAGGGCAGGAAGCCTTTCGTTTGGAGGTTGAAGGGTCATCGAAGCATCCTTTGCCATAAGACTGTCCCATGCCATAGAAGGGCAGGTAGTCTAAGGCAAGGATCAGAATAAGCCATTTCGTAGGCAGCCAGAAGATACCTCAGCCTTTTCCGTAGGCAACTTCCGAGGGTCGAGGTCATTTGTGTATCGAAGGCAGCATCATTTAGGGTCGTGACCTTTTTATCGAGGCAACATGGCTGAGGTATCCTCGTATTCGAGGGACGTGGCTTATTCTGCAAAAACACAAAGGCAACAGGCAACAAGGCAACAAGCAACAGAGAGGGTTACCCAAAAGCGTGCGTGTGTGCACCAATCACGTGATTATATTCAATTATATTATCTTGTAAAATTAGTGATTCTATGTTCAATTCAAAGGTTGCACTCCCTAGGATTACTAACCACACATTTAAATAGTATAACCAAAACAGATATGGGGGAGGGAAATTGTAACCAGCGGATCCCTTAATAGGGTTTGACATAAGTAATAATTAAAAACAGAAGAATAAAAGGTTAGAGTTTAGGGTTACCAACACTCATAGCCTTGGCGGTCAACAAACCCTGAAAATTGAAAAGGAAAGAATAAACAGAAGAGAGTGAGTGTATTATTTGTTCAGAGGCAACTAGGGTTAACCCTAGAAATAAACATAACAATACAGAAAAAAAGGTAAAAGAAACTTAGCTTCGATTGATGAAGGTTGAGAATTGGAGATAGATTGAAGCATTGACTCTGACCATCTGATAATTGAATAGAAAAATAAGAGGAAGTGAACGTATGGCTAATTCAATGGCAACCAAATTTAACCCTAATTTGATAAAAACAAAATAAAATAGAATGATTATTTTAAAATAAATATGAAATAGGACTTAGCTTTTGATTTGATCTGATGTGGTTTGTAGTCGGAAGGCACTTGAAGGATAACCCTGAAAAGGTACAAAGAAACAAATATCTCAGTGTATGGAATGATCTTAGTAATCCCTAATTAGGGTACGAATTAAATAAGAAAATATAATAAATAAAGTCAATTTTAATTAATTATTGGTTTTCAACCTAATTAATTAAATCGACAAGAATAAGGTTTCGATTAAATATCTCATCCTAAAGTGTATTTTATATCAATGGATAAAATTAATAATCAACTACACAATTTAAACAATTTAAATTAACTAAAAAACAATTAAAATACAATTAAAACAAATAAATATATTTTTATTATTTATTATGTTTTAGAAAAAAGAAATTAAGTTTTATGTAAAAAAGAAATTTGTTTAAAAGGGTTTTAAAACAAATAATCAAAACAAAAATAAAAAACTAAATTATGTAATTAAAATAAAAGGAAATTAGAAAACTTAGCTGAATATTCTGGTGTGGTGGGCCTGGGAAGGACCATGGTATGTCTGCGTCTTTAGAGGCGTAGGATTTGATTTCATGAAGATCCTGTGGTTGAGGCTGAGGGTGCATCATGAGTGCGCCTAGGCTGAGATGCGCTGGATCTACAACTATAAGGAATCCAAGAAACAAAGAAACAAAATAGTGTGGAGGGCGAGAATCGAACCCGCTCCCTGCTGCATGACGTCCATACGCGCTTCCTTTTACCATCAGGCCATGTGCTGTTTGCTGTCAAGAAGCTACCTGATACAAATAATATACAAAAAAATAAAATAATTCCAAGAAATTAAAATTGAACAGGCTGCGCGCTACTACTGTTCATCTTCTCCGTTATCGCGATATCCATGGCCGACTCTGCAAACCTCTTCCATTCCTGCGAAACAATCACAAAAAAACGCACAACAAAAACCCATATCGATTGTAAATGACCATACGGATTCGATGGACCCCTCAATTCGGCCTAAGATCGCTTCTAACAATGGCCCCCAAATCGTTAGGTCGAAACCCTAACTATGGGGATGTTCTCTTCCTGCGCTAAAAAATTCAATTGAATCGTCCAGAAATCATGGGAACAAGATTATAATCACGTATATGCCATCAAATTCAACGAAATCTACCTTCATGTGTGAAACCGAAAAATTCAAGAAAAAAAAGCTTGAAATCAACAATGGTGTATCATTCATATTGTCATATAAATACACGTAAATCTCCAGAATTAATCACAACATAGTAATGAATACAAATATGCGATGGAAATTCATAGATAATGCATGAATGATTGAAATCAAGCTTAAGTAAGAATGTGCAAACCATAAGCTATGGAAGATATGTTCTTGAGGTTTTAGCCTTGGGACTGAACGAAAACCTCTCTGTGATTCCCTAGGAAGAGATTGAAACCTCCAGAAATCCTTGAATTAGCCTCCACCTTCGAATTCAATCTCTCACGTTTTCTTGAATTTTCAAGAACTTTAATCTCACTTTTTGTGGCAGAAACCTTGTCCAAAAAAAAATCCTTTTAGTCTGATCACCTTTGTGCTTTTATATTGCTTTGAATTAGGTTAGAATCATGGAATACAATCTTTGCAAATCAAGATTTTGATATTTGATTTTAGCAAGAATATTGAATCTTTCTCTTTTGGTTTTCAATCAAGCTTGTACGATTCTTTCTTCCCAAAATCAGATTTTTATGACCTCTTTTTTATTATTTTTTATTCAATTCACCACTTGTGGTATATCCTTTTATTTAATATTTTTAATGATTTATTTAATATTTAAATGAATATAAATTCACATAAATACAAATAAAATCATAAAAAATAAAGTGATGGATTTAAAAGCTTCTCTTAGGGTCATGGGCTTTCTTGGAGGTAAGATTGGGCTTCTTCTTTTTGTACCTAAACACATTAGTAAGGGCAGACAAACATCAAATATTAGTATAACGAATTAAAATGGTTTAATAGTTTTAATTTAAAATTCAATTTTAAATTAAGATTGAATTAAATATTAAACTCATAAACCACGATAATTAGTAAATAAAACTACAGCCATTAAATCATACACTAGAATAGAAACGCGTAAAATGAACGTATGTATGAATAATTGCACAATTACGCAAATAATATGCAAAGCATAAACCCGTAGAAATAAAATCAGGAGGGCAAATTTTGGGGTATGACAACTAGGGATACTATTCAATCCAATTTGTCCTTTTTCATATCTTTCAAGATCTATTTTTAACTGGACAATTTGAAAGGAAAGTGAATCACACTCTTTGCATAAAAAAATTGTTTTTCTTTATCAAAATAATGTTGTTTTTCAACTTCAAAGTCTTTTTTCATGCTGTCAATCTTTTTTTAAGAGATTAAATTTGTTTCTTTTGTGTTGACACCGTTTTGTACGGAATTTCAAACTCATTGAGTAATTCATCTAATGCACCTTGTGCATCATTATCATAAGAAGATATTTCATTACTAACCTCTTCTTCTTCATCATCAGAATGGTGTGATGTCATCAATGAAAGATTTACACATTCCTCGCTTTCTAAATCGGATGATGAACTTACTTCATTATCATCCCATGCAATATAGGCTCTTTTGAATTTTGATTCCTTTCTTCTTTTGAATATACTTTTCTTGGTGATTTTTGGGAAATTCGTCTTTATGTGTTCTTTCTTTCCACATTCATAGAAATTGACGTTTTATGTTGATGTAGAGGCTTCTTTCTTATTAAAAAAATGTCTTCCTTTTCACAAAGTTAGAATTACTATTATTACCAAAAAATTTACCTAACCTTTTTACAAAAAGCATGGAAATCTCATCGTCCTCCGGGTTGTCTTCTTTTTATTCCTCTTTTGAAATAACCTTTAGGGAAATACTCTTGGATTTCTTTTCTTGATTCTCATGGTTCTCTACTCTCCCAAGTTATGTTTCATGCTCTTGGAGTTTTCCATATATTTATGCAGATGACATTTTGGATAGCCTTTTCTTTTCTAATATTGTCGTTGCTTTTGGTTGCCAGTCACTGGTCAAAGATCTAAACATTTTAGGATTAAGTTCATAATTAGAAAAATCTTACCAAGGGCCATCAAGTGATTTTTCAAGTGCATAAATATTATTTACAAGTCAAGGATTGATTCTCTGGGTTGCATTTTGAGTAACTCATATTCTTAACTTAAAGTATTCAATCTTGATCTTTTTACTTCAGCGGTTCCTTCATGAGTGACCACTAATGTGTCCCATATTTCTTTCTCCGTTGTGCATTGAGAGACACAAAATATTTCTTCCATGCTTAGAAATTCTTGAAGTAAATTAATTGTTTTCTTGATGAAGAGGACCTTTTTCTTAATATCTTCATCCCGTGAACTTTTTATATTTGTTGTACCAACATCATTGATAACACTAGTAGGAACAAATGAACCATTTTCTACAACATCCAAAATTTCTTCTCCATGTGCTTCTAAATGTGCATTCATGCGTGTTTTCCAAAAATCAGAGTGTTCGTCACAAAATAATGGAAGCTTGTTATTGCTACCAATGTAAAAACTGGATTTGTATAAGCCATTTTGGATCTTTTATCAACAAGTTACCTTAACTTGCTCTGATTCCAGTTGTAAGTATAGAGTGCACCTAAGAGAAAGGTGTAAATTAGGTACTTTGAAATTTTATGGTTTATGGTGGAGTGTATCTTTATTTTACTGGTTTGATATTAGGTTATGAAAGCAGTAAAATGCTGAAAAATAAATAACACGTAAGGTTTATACTAATTTTTCTTACAATTCGAGAGTATATCTAATCCCCTTACCACTGTAAGATATTTCAATATTGTTAGAACTTTGTACAAGTCTAAACCTAGGTTATATATAAAAACTTTTAACTAAATTAACAAGGCAAACCACCCTGTTAATTTACAACACATAAAAACAAAAGAATCCTTTCTTTTTCCAACTCTCTTATTTCAAACAATCATGGACAACAAGGCGCTGATACAAATATCTTAGTCTTTGATAAGAAAAAACTTGAAACAGTAGTATAGAATAAATACTAACATATATATTTCTTCCCTTTCAATAATTATGGTATATAACACAAATATCTTTAAGTGCTCAAGAACTTTTCATGTTATTTGAATTATGAAAATAATGCACAAGTTCTTGAATATGGAAAGTGACACATGTAGCAAGATGCAGTGAAATAGTTAGGAAGAAATTTTTAAAAGAGGTGAACTTGATCAGATAAAATATTTCATATTTATATGGCCGTTCACACCCTTTGAATCAAGACAAGCCACTTGATAAATCATGAGCAAGTGTGTTTTTTAATTGAAAAGATACAACGAAGGTGCCATGAAAGAATGCAATCCAAATAAGTATTTTTCTAAAAAATTCATAGTGTCAATCGATTGCACATTTAAATACGTTGAAAATTTTGAATTTTAAACTATGTCAATCGATTGCATATCCCTTACAATCTATTGTCTCCTTAAAAATTTTCCAAAATTAAATTATATCAATCGATTGATGTATCAATGCAATCAATTGCTTAGCTGAGAAAAATGGTTTTTTTTCAAAATGAAAACTATACAAAAAAATTCAAAGTAAAAAATGCAAAGTCAAGATTTATGACATGGATTGATTTTAGATAGTTTGAGCAATTAAGGTTATATGAACCATGAGGTACCATATTTACCATCTTGCTTGATCGTCCATAACAATTATTTGAGAAGTTTCTTCATAATTTAACATTTGATTATGTCTTCATAATATTGACTGTCTTCATCAAAACATCTTCATAAAGGCTTGAATTTACACCTTATTCTAAAGGTTAAGAACCCAATAACCTTGGGGTATTTTTGGCTGATCTCCCTTGTTGGATCCCTTTATATGTTGGTTGCTAAAGTCTTAGCTAACAGGTTGGGGTTGGTGATGGACAAGCTGATTAGCCTTAATCAATCTGCATTCTTGAAAGGTGGATTGTTGGTAGTTGGTATCGTTACTATTAATGAGGTGATACGCTTGGTTAAACGCACCAAGAAGGCTTGCCTCATCATTAGAGTTAATTTTGAAAAAGGGTTAATTGAGTAAGTTAGAGCAGACTATATGCTTATTAGATTTGGCTTTAATGTTAAATGAAGGTCCGATATTAGAGCCTGAATTTTTTCTGGAAACCTGGTTGTGTTGGTTAATGGCTCCCCATTTCAAGAGATTAAGATCCAAAGGGAGGTAGAAACTGAGAGACCTCTAGATCTTTTTCTCTATCTCCCGATGGTCAAAGATCTTAGCTGGTTGTTCTAGAAGGTCTTAACTGGTTGATCCAAAGGGGGTCGAAGGTCTCTAACAAGTGTTTTCTGTCAGCAGATGATGTCATAACATCTGTCTTGACATTATGTTGGTGTTGGGACATCAGTCTTGACATTTGTATTGCAAGTGCCAGAATTTCAATTAGCATCAGAGCAAGCACCCTGTTTTGTTTATGGAGTGAACTCCAGGGAGAATATTTTCTGGTTCTATGGATAAGGAAGAAGGATTCAATAATAGACCACCTATGTTAGGTGGTTCAAATTGTGACTGGTGGAATGTCAGAATGATGGCTTTTCTGAAATCCACGAACATCAAAGCTTGGAAGGTTATTTTGAAAAAATGGGATCATCCTATTGTGAAGGACAAAGATGAGAATGTGTATCTAAAGCCAGAGGAAGACTGTTTTGATGAGGATGATAAGTTAGCTCTTGGATATTCCAAGGGTTTCAATTATTTATTCAATGGAATGGACAAAAATGTTTTTAGGTTAATCAATACATGTACTGTAGCCAAGGATGTTTGGTCAATCCTCAGGACAACTCATGAAGGTACATCAAAAGTGAAAATGTCAAGACTACAACTTCTCACTTCTAAATTTGAAAATCTGATTATGAATGATGATGAGACCATCTAGGACTATCATATGAAGGTTTTTGAAATAGCAAATGCATCTTGTGCCTTGGGAGAAAAGATGTGAGAAGAAAAGCTTGTTAGAAATATTCTATGGAACAACAATATCAAGTTTCCTAAATTGTCTTGTCATCCAATTTTGGCAAAATGTATACAATTGGGGATATAAAACTTGTTCCTGATTAAATCTTCTTGACCAGCAAAAATTACTGAGATATATACAAAAAAAATCTCAGAATCAAATCAAATCTGTCAAGATTTAAAACAGCATGTGCTGATGTTCTGGTACAACATATTACAACATCTGTTAGAACATCTTTCTTGAGCAACATGTTAGAACATCTTCCATAACATATTTGCAGTAAACCATGTTTTATTAAAATTGTGCCAATTCTAAAACCATGGTACTAACAATATCTAACCACTTCCCTATTTTGATGCAAATAATTCAAACTAGGGACCAAAGCCATTCAAAGTGCTAAATTGTTGGTTCGATCATGACGAATTTTTTCCTTTTGTTGAAAAGGCGTGGAAGTCATTTTTGGTTCAAGGTAAATGCACCTATGTATTAAAGAAAAAATTCAAGCTTCTAAAAGGAAAATTAATATGATGGAATAAAGAGGTTTTTGGCTATATTAATTTTGAGGTTGATAATACACTCAAGTATCCGAATGAATTGGATTCTCTAGTTACAAACGAAAAAATGTGTATTAAGCTCGAATAAAATAGATAGGCGTGGAAACAAATAAGGCGTGGCAGAATTTGCAGCTCAAAGAAAACTTACTCAGGCCAAAAGTAAGACAAAAGTGTATATAGGATGGAAATTTGAATTTGAGATTTTATCATTCAATGATGAATTCCAAAAGGAGAAGGAATAAAATTTTGGCACTTAACACTAATAGAGGCATGGTAGATCAAGTTGAAGAAATAAAATTGGAGATAAAATTACTTCCTGAACAGATTTTTAGAACTTAATGTCAACAGATAATGCTTGATGGAGAGGTATTCAATCAACTGTCATATGAAGAAAGAGGTATGCTTGAGGAATTGTATTTTTATGATGAAATCAAGCATGCAATTTGGTCAAGAGATGGAAACAAAAGTCCATGGCCCAACGAATTCAACTTTGGTTTCGTTAAAAAATGTTGGGATATTTTGAAGAATGACATCAAAAAATTTGTGAATGAATTCCATAACAATGCAAAGCTGCCTATCCCTACCACTGCAACTTTCTTGACATTAATTCCAAAAACAGAAAAATTTCCAGAGCCGAGTAAATATAAACCTATTTGTTTAATTTCTATTTTAATAAAATCCGCTAAAAAAATCTTATTGATAGATTGAAGAAGGTCGTTGAAAAGAAAATCCTAGTAGGTCAATCCGCTTTTGTACCAAATAGTCAAATTCTTGATGGTGTGATAGTGGTCAATATTGCATTTAACAAAGAGGCCAAACAAAGAGTTTATGATGCTAAAGGTCGATTTTAAGAAGGGATATGATTATGTTAGCGGAAACTACCTAAAATATGTTATGAGAAGAATGAGTTTTGATTATAAATGGCAGAATTGAATAGAGGCGTGTATATTCACAAGTAGTATGTCAATTCTTGTTAATAGGAGTCCATCATTGGATTTCCATGCGAGGCGTGGACAGGAGCATGGGGATCCAATTTCACCTTTTTTATTCCTTTTGGTAGCAGAAGGTTTGGCAGGTCTAGTTCATGATATGGTTCATATGGGAGAATTCCATGGCTTTGAAGTTAACGAAGAAATCCATAATTTTAGAGTTTGTGCATGATATAATCATGGTTGGTGAAGGATCATGGAGATATTTATGGAGTATTAAAGCATTACTTCGTGATTTTGAAATGGTGTCAAGATTACGTGTTAACTATAAGAGTAAGTTGTTTGGGCTAAACTTGAAAAAGAACTTTATGTAAGCGGCATCCAATATTTTGTCATGCTATGTAGAATCGAGCCCATTCAGCTTCCTTGGTGTCATACCCCAAAATTTGCCCATCATTTCTAATCATATTTCAGTCCATCTGACTTTCAAATGCTTAAAGATACACAAGAAGGAAGCATGCAGTCTCTCTCCTAAACAACAGCCTCTAAACTAGGGTTTTGTATTTCTCAAAGAAAAATCAAGTTCTAAAGCCTCAAATGAATCCCATGGCCTCTCATACGATTCAAATAATCTCTATGCCAAGTTTCAAGTCCCGATTCAAAAGATTGCTCACTCAATGGCCCAAACGATCAACAATCGACTAGTTGACCTAAAAGTCAAACTATGGTCAAAGTACAGTCAAAACTTCTGATTTTTGGTCAACATCCTCATTAGGAAGTATCATTCATCATTTTATCAAGTATTGATCATGATGCATCAAAGAAAGCTCCAAAATCATCAAAAACCTAAGTTTCTAAATTAGGGTTTTAAGGAAAAAGTCAACCCAACTTTGACCAACCATATCTTCCATATGGAACATCATAAATTTCCCATCCAAAGCTCAATTCGAAGGAAATTGAATCCTCTACAACTTTTTCTCTCACATGCCAAGGCTAAAAATGCTTCAATTAAGAGATATGAGCTAATACATTACAGGTCCTTCTAGAAGATCGCAAAAAAGCAGTTTTTTGTCAGGAGAAATATCATCAAGATAAAATCTCCAAATGAAAAATATGTTCCAAAGTGTCTTGCAGAGGACATCTTGGGCTTTCCAAAAAGTCCTAGAACATGTTCATATGATAAAAATTGAAGGAGATATGAGGCGCAGAAGTTGGTCAATTTTCAAGGAAAAAATAAAACCCTAATTAGCATATTTTCAACTTTTGAGTAATGGGCTTACATTTTTTAGTCTCCCCTGTGATATTAAGCCCAAAGAAAGTCCATTGGTCAAATAATATTATTTTATTTATATTTGATTTTTAATCATTTAAAATTCAAATAGAATCAAATAAAATCATAAAAATATTATAGGATTGACACACCTAATTTTTCCTTGATTCATTCACATCAAATCCAATCCAATGGCCATGGTCAAAAGTAAAATATGCAAGAAATAGTTGGAGACTCAAAATAGTAAGATTGGGTGCAAATAAAATCAAATATTCTCTCAATTTTTTCTCATCAATTACATGGCTTTCTCTCCAAGTTTTATAACCCTAAATCTCTCCTCAATATATACCTAGAGCCATACAAATAATAGGGGACAAAAAAAATTGGAGGAAAAGGCTAGGGTTTTGTCGCGGGCGAAAAACCGTTTTGTTCCTCTTTTTTATGGATGAGACACCTGATGCCTTCTTTGGGCTCGAGTGCTCAAAAAATGATTTTTCTTTTGTACCGACCAAACTTTTTATTATTTCCAAAGGAGGAAAAGGAAAAAAGCTGCAATAACCTAAAAGTGGGGGGAGATCTTGGGTAAGAGGGTTGGTTATACGAAGGGAAGGTATTAGCACCCAACGTATCTGTAGTACTCTACAGGGTTCTTTATTGTTTTTTATTCTATGCTACGGTGAAGGTTCTGTTGTGAAATAGGTGGGACCTAAGGTGTTTGTTTGATTATGCTCGCAAAGATCATCGCGATCCTCTGCATACATATCCCTTAGAGGGAATCAGAGCATCTGTAGCTCGGGGTCTACGGGTGCTAAGGTTTGAATGGTTTTTTTTTGTTTTGTTTTGCTCGCCAAGGATCGACCTTGTGCCTACGTATTCTCAAAGGGATGTTGAGAAAGTCAGAGCAATCGTAGTTCCCACTTATGCTAGTGGAAGCAAAGGAAAATAGACAAATGTCGTCTAAATGCTAGATGTATCTAATCTATATCATCACATACATCTGTTTGATTTTGTTTGAAAATCTTTTCATTATAAGCCCGGGGCCATGCCACTTAGGGTGCTTAGAATGATAAAGATGTTTTTGTTTAACCAGCCTTGTGGCAAAAGTTTCAATGAAGTCAGCCTTGTGACAAAAACTTTGATTAATCAGCCAGCCTTGTGGCAAAAGTTTCAATGAAGTCAGCCTTGTGACAAAAACTTTGATTAATCATCCAGTACGGTGGTAAAACAGTTTGATTGATTAGCCAGCCTTGTGGCAAAAAGAAAGTTGGATTGATTAGCCAACCTTGTGGCAAAAAAGTTTGATTGATTGATTGTTTGTGATGATATAAAAGAGATACTCCTAGCATAGAGATGAAAAATGTCTAATCTCCTAGGGTATTTGATTTGGATATTGGGGATGCTTATAAGAAGCCCGTGGGTCCTTGTACGAAGCCCAAGAGGAGGCTATCCGAGGGTCCTTGCATTGTAAGCCCAAGAGGAGGCTATGGGAGGGACAATCCAGGGTCCTTGCATTGTAAGCCCAAGAGGAGGCTATGGGAGGGTCACTCGTTTGTACAAAGCCCAAGGGGAGGCATGGTATAGTTGGTTTGAGCTCTTAGAGCGATTTCACCGGGAAACCATACTCTATGTCCTAACCTAAACTAGTGGAGATTCTTTGCACGAAGCCCAATAGGAGGCTATGGGGAACCTAGTGTTGTACTAAGTTGAATAAGCATATAACACAATCACAAGTATGAACAAGTACAAACAAACATGAACAAGTACATGAACAGTTATATATGACAGAGTGTGTGTATATAATGGAGTTTATGAAGGAAATATACCTGTAAGCATGCTCCATTTGTATATATAGGGGCTCGGGACTCATACTCGAGGAGAGGTCCACTTGAATTTATTCAGAGCTATGTAAACAGGTATTTACAAAGGGGCTTGGGACTTATACCTACATGGAGGCCCATGGTATTTTTGGGAAGATTTAAAGAAACCTTCATTTTTGGTTTGTTATTCAAAGTTAAAAATCAAACTGATCGAGATATGTACAAAACGGTGTGTACAATGAAATACCTAATTTCATGTACATGAATGGGTATGTACAAAAGGGCTTGGGACTTATACCTACGTGGAGGCCCGTGTTTTATTTACAAAACATGGTTGATTGTTTTTATTTACAGACGCGTCGTTTGAAAAACTGTTTGAAAGTTTGTTTTGAAAGAAAGTTTATTTATTTTGAATAAAAAGACTGTGTAAAAAGAAAAAGGAGTGGGTCTTATACTCTCTAATATTCGAGAGGCCCCTGTTTTATTTTCATAAAACAGGGTGGATGGTTTGAAAAAGATGTGTGATTTGTTGTTAAAAAAAAACTGTTTTGAAGTTTCGGAAAAAGTTTTCTGTTTAAAAAAAAACTGTACAAAGAAAAAGAAAAGGGACTTATACTCTCTAATATTCGAGAGGCCCCACATCGTTTTGAAAATCAATTGATCAATTAAAAAGATTTAATCAATAGTTTCAAAAAGAAATGGTTTATTGTTTTGAAAAGAATGATCGTTTGTTTTAAAACAATTTGAATTTGACAAAAGTCAACTTAATTAAGTAAAAATCAAATTTTAATGCTTAATTAAGACCTAAAAAATTAGGGTTTGATCACAAAAATATTTACAAGTGATTAGGTTTGAAAAATCAAATGAAAAACAAAATTTAAAGTATTAAAAAACACTTAAAAACACGTCATTTTAAACCTATTTAAAAATGTATTAAATAAATATTTTTTGGTGATTTTTTTTGGTATTAATAAAATACATATATTAAATGAGAAGTGTACAAAAAATGAAATTAAAATGAGTTAATTTGATTGGTTAAATTAATTGATGAAGTTGTGTAAAAAAATAAAGAAAACAAGTGGTAAAAAAAATGGTTTTGTCTCCACTAGGGCTTGAACCCACGCCCTCTTTCTCACCAGCTAAAACACTTGCCAATTGGACCACGCGCGTGGTCTGTTTAACATTTGCAACGAATAAATTATATTTTGAATCAATTCCTAATTTCAGTTTCAAAATCTGGCGCCAAGAACACAACCCTAACTTGAATTTGAAAAATCTGAAAACTGAATCATTTTGATCAAGTGAATAGCCTATCTTGCTCGATTTTTCACAAGGAACATGATGGTATCATTTAATTTTATTTATTTTCACTCTAAGATCATTAATTCTCTGATGAACACGAAGAACCCTAATCTTATGATTCAATCTGAAATCGCGTATGTGCAAGTTATGATGCAATTGATTGAGGGTTAATGATCCTCATGTGTGCAGAAACAAGATGGTATGTTCATATTTCATTTATGATGCATGGAGAATAGAGTTTGAAGTTCAAGTGTACTTACCTCAAAAATGGCAAAACTGGAAATCGAATTCTTCAGTAGAGGTGTTACAGAAGTTGTTTGATGATCTGGATAGCTTCAATGGACCTTAGGGAAGGTGTTTGAATGCCTGGAGTGGATTGAAAACATCTGGATCATTCCATGGAACTCGATCTGCAGTATGGTTCATGTGAGGATCAAGCTTAGTGATTTTGGAGTTACAGGTCAGGGATGATGATTGGGATAGCTTATATATGGTATATAGGATGTGTTAGAAGCATTAGTTTGGACAGAAATGAGCTTGTGTGGATTTTGGCATGATAAGGTTCTTTATATGCATATATGGAGGTGAGATGATGATTCTGAGTTTGAGGTGTTTTTGGAAGGTTTCAAAGGTTCAAACAACTTCCATATGGTATTTGGGAAGTGTTAGAAGCATCACTTTGCTTAGAACTTCAAAGGTTTAGAGGTTGAGAATTTTACCTCTTTTGAAAACCATGAAACTTGCATTCTAAGAAAGGAAGAGAAAACCTATGTGTCGCGGGCGAAAAATCGTTTTTGTGTTCCTCTTTTTTGTGGATGAGACACCTGATGCCTTCTTTGGGCTCGAGTGCTCAAAAAAAATGATTTTTCTTTTGTACCGACCAAACTTTTTATTATTTCCAAAGAAGGAAAAGGAAAAAAGCTGCAATAACCTAAAAGTGGGGGGAGAGATCTTTGGGTAAGAGGGTTGGTTATACGAAGGGAAGGTATTAGCACCCAACGTATCTATAGTACTCTATAGGTTTCTTTGTTATGTTTTATTCCATTCTTGTTGTGGTGGAGGTTCTTGTGAAATAGGTGGGACCTAAGGTGTTTGTTTGATTATGCTCGCAAAGATCATCGCGATCCTCTGCATACATATCCCCTAGAGGGAATCAGAGCATCTGTAGCTCGGGGTCTACGGGTGCTAAGGTTTGAATGGTTTTTTTTTGTTTTGTTTTGCTCGCCAAGGATCGACCTTGTGCCTACGTATTCTCAAAGGGATGTTGAGAAAGTCAGAGCAATCGTAGTTCCCACTTATGCTAGTGGAAGCAAAGGAAAATAGACAAATGTCGTCTAAATGCTAGATGTATCTAATCTATATCATCACATACATCTGTTTGTTTTTGTTTGAAAATCTTTTCATTATAAGCCCGGGGCCATGCCACTTAGGGTGCTTAGAATGATAAAGATGTTTTTGTTTGTTTAACCAGCCTTGTGGCAAAAGTTTTAATGAAGTCAGCCTTGTGACAAAAACTTTGATTAATCAGCCAGCCTTGTGGCAAAAGTTTCAATGAAGTCAGCCTTGTGACAAAAACTTTGATTAATCATCCAGTACGGTGGTAAAACAGTTTGATTGATTAGCCAGCCTTGTGGCAAAAAAGTTTGATTGATTGATTGATTGATTGTTTGTGATGATATATAAGAGATACTCCTAGCATAGAGATGAAAAATGTCTAATCTCCTAGGGTATTTGATTTGGATATTGGGGATGCTTATAAGAAGCCCGTGGGTCCTTGTACGAAGCCCAAGAGGAGGCTATCCGAGGGTCCTTGCATTGTAAGCCCAAGAGGAGGCTATGGGAGGGACAATCCGGGGTCCTTGCATTGTAAGCCCAAGAGGAGGCTATGGGAGGGTCACTCGTTTGTACAAAGCCCAAGGGGAGGCATGGTATAGTTGGTCTGAGCTCTTAGAGCGATTTCACCGGGAAACCATACTCTATGTCCTAACCTAAACTAGTGGAGATTCTTTGCACGAAGCCCAATAGGAGGCTATGGGGAACCTAGTGTTGTACTAAGTTGAACAAGCACACATATCACACATATGAACAAACATGAACAAGTATGAACAAATATGAACAAACATGAACAATTACCAAAGTGTGTGTATATAATGGAGTTTATGAAGGAAATATACCTGTAGGCATGATCCATTTGTATACACAGGGCTCGGGACTCACACTCGGGGAGAGGTCCATTTGAGTTTATTCAAAACTATGTAAACAGGTATTCACAAAAGGGCTTGGGACTTATACCTACATGGAGGCCCGTGGTATATTTTTTGGGAAGATTTAAAGAAACCTTCATTTTTGGTTTGTTATTCAAAGTTAAAAATCAAACTGATTGAGATATGTACAAAAGGCGTACAATGAAATACCTAATTTCATGTACTGGAATGGGTATGTACAAAAGGGCTTGGGACTTATACCTACGTGGAGGCCCGTGTTTTATTTACAAAACATGGTTGATCGCTTTATTTACAGACACGTTGTTTGAAAAAAACGGTTTGAAGATTTGTTTTGAAAGAGTTTTCTGTACAAAGAAAAACTGTATAAAGAAAAAGAAAGGGACTTATACTCTCTAATATTCGAGAGGCCCATGTTTTATTTTCATAAAACATGGTGGATGGTTTAAAAAAGAGTTGAAAGATTTGTTTGTTAAAAAAACTGTTTGGAAGTTTATTTGGAAAAAAGTTTTCTGTTAAAACAAAAACTGTACAAAGAAAGACGAAAGGGACTTATACTCTCTAATATTCGAGAGGCCCCACATCGTTTTGAAAATCAATTGATCAATTAAAAAGATTTAATCAATAGTTTCCTTTGAAAATCAAAAAGAAATGGTTTACCGTTTTTGAAAAGAATCGTGATCGCTCGTTTTTAAAACGATTTGAATTTTGAAAGAAATCAATTTAATCGAGATAAACAAGAAGATTGTCTTCAATTAACATTTAGATGATTAGGGTTTGCTTCAAAAAATATTTACAAGTGATTAAATTTGAAAATCAAATGAAAAATAATATTTAAAAGTATTAAAATTTCTTAAAAACAAGTCATTTTAAAACCAATTAAAAATGTATTAAATAAATCTTTTTTTGTGATTTTTTTTTGATATTGTCAAAATATACATATTAAATAAGAGGTGTGTAAAAAATGAAGAGAAAATGAATTGATTTGGTTAGTTAAATAATTAGATGAAGTTTGTAAAAAATTGAAAGAAAAATAGTGCTAAAAAAGAAGGTTTGGTCCCTTGGAGTGTTGAACTCGTGACCTTGAGGTTACCATTCAAAAACTTAGCCAACTGGACCACGCGCGTGGTCTGTTAATACTTGCAACGAATTAAAATATATTTTGAATCAATTTCCAAATTTCAGTTTCAAAAATATGGCGCCAAGAACACAAACCCAATTCAAATTTGAAAATTCTGAAAACTGGATTGTTTTGATCAAGTGAATAGCCTATCTTGCTCGATTTTGGACGAGGAACATGATGGTACCATTTAATTCCATTTATTTTCACTCTAAGATCATTAATTTTCTGATGAACATGAAGAACCCTAATTCCCTAATTCAATCTGAAATCGTGTTTGTGCAAGATAATTGGCAATTGATTGAGGGTTAATGATCTATGCATGTGCAGAAACAAGATAGTATGGCAGTTTTTCATTTATGATGCATGTATGATAGAGTTTGAAGTTCATGAGGCTTACCTTCAAAAACGGCCAAACTGGAAATTGAAATCGTGCCTGGAGGTGTTACAGATGTTGTTTCTTGATCTGGACAGCATCAATGGACCTTATGGAACATGTTTGAATGCTTGGAACAGTTTGAATTCACCTGAGCTAAGCTATGGAACCTGAACTGCAGTTGCTTCAAGTATGAATCGAATTTGAAGATGGAGATGTTACAGGTCATATGTGAGTGTTTGGATCATTCATATGAAGTATATGGAAGGTGTTAGAAGTGATAGTTTGGACAGAAATGGCCTGGATTTGATTTTGGCATGATAAGGCTCTCTTTATGCAAACATGGTGGTTGAAGAGTGATTCTGAGATTTAGGTGTTTTTGGGGTGTGTGAGTGGTTCAAACACATCCCATATGATGTTTATGAGTTGTTAGAACCATCACTTTGGCCAGAAATTCAAAGGTTTGGAGGTTGGGATTTCTACCTCACTTTGAAACTTGAAACTTGCAACTTAAGAAAGAAGGGAGAAAACCTATAATTGTGAGGTTTTGGTGTGAATTTGAAGATGATTTGAACCTCTATTTATAGGCCAAGGATTCTGAATGGAGAGCTCTTGCAAGTGGCTTCAAGAATGATGATTTGGCATTTGGAGATAGAAAGGAATCTTACCATTTAATGCAAAATGGTTAAAGTGACTTAACCATGGTTATTTCTCTAAGCTTCTTATCTCTTTCCATTCTGATCTCAAATCAGAAAAATATCATTCAATCATTGCTTTTTTGCATCATTGCTTGAATTATAGGTCATGTAGTCTTGAAACTTAGTGAAAAATGGTGAAAATTCAAGTGAAAATGATCACTAAATGCATAATTCAAAACCATAGCTACACTCCATATTTTTTCATGCTCTTGGACATTTTGGAAAGCTCATGTTACACACTTCAAAAGCTTAGTTGAAAGTTTCTTCAAGATCCTTAAGGAAGTGGGTGAAAAAGATCCATGAACTTTGAAGAAAATGAGATTTCAAGTGAAACTTTCAAAAAGTACCAACTTTGAAGCACCATATCTCTTAAATGGTTGATCTTATGGAAAAAATTTATATGTGTCAAAGTTGTTTATTGGATCAAAATCTACAACTTTCATGTTGGAAGTTTTTTTCAGTTTGTAGGTGAAATTTTGAGAAATTCCCTTTCAAAGTTTGGAAAAAACCATGAAAAACACTTAGAAAAATTTCTAAGTATGAAAAGTCAAACTTTGACTTTTTGATTCTTGATTGATTTTCTTGATTTTTCTTGATCAAATGACTTCATATATCATATATTGATGATTCAAAACTTCAAAAGTCATGGTTGACCAAAATTCCCCAAAAGTCAATGGTGATCTTGTACAGTTGACTTTTTCAGATGAATCGCGTTTCTGGAGATTTCAAATGAAACAGGCTACCCTCATCAAATGAATGGTATGAATGGATCACATTGAAGCATTAGAGGATATTGAGCCATGGTTTGAGTTGTGGCACCATGTCCTGATTAAAAAGTCAGTTGTTCAGTGAATTAGGTCAAAAACCCTAATTGTCGACCTGATGAAATTGATGACTGTGGATCTTGAATTGAGACACAATCTTCATTGGATATTGTCATAGGGATTATTTGAGGATGATTGAAACCTTTGATTGACTTCCTGGGGGTTTTTAGGGTTTCCCAAATGTGATCCCTGATTTTAGTCCCTGATAGTTCAAAACCCTAATCTGAGGATTTGTCTGATCAATCTTTGTGTAGGAGATGTTATGAGCCAATGGATTAGGTCAAAATGATGCACTTGAGGTCTTGATATCATGTCCCAAGCCATTAGGTCAAATTCTGAGCAAAAGTCAAGAGTATGCTGTCTTCAGTCAAAACCCTAATTCAGTCGATTCAAAGTCTTTGAGCTTGTTGAAATGAATCTCTGAGGACCAAATGTTAATTGTTGATGAAGATGATTCATTTGAAATGAAGGGAGAACAAAACCCTAATTGATTGTTACTTGTATTGATGAGTGATTTCCTGATTAAATCCTGCTGAGTCACAAGTAGCAAACACAAGCTATGCAATTTGTTAGAGATGCAAATGATGCATATGCAGATGATATGAGGTGGTATCTTAGGTCAAAAATTGGGGTATGACAGATGCCCCTATTTAAGTTTCTTCAACCTGAGACATGAAGATTGAAAATCTTCGTTTTGATAGGGTAGAAGAGACTTAAATATCAGAAGACGCGAATTTTGGACCTAAGATACCAAAATTGCGAACGATGCCAAAATATCTTTACCGAGGGGATATCAAGAACTGACTCCACTGGGGACAAGAGATTGGGAAGGATGTCTCAATCCGTTTTAGGAAG
This sequence comes from Vicia villosa, assembly GCF_029867415.1. Lineage (NCBI taxonomy): Eukaryota > Viridiplantae > Streptophyta > Magnoliopsida > Fabales > Fabaceae > Vicia > Vicia villosa. The sequence goes on along the minus strand of NC_081180.1, from coordinate 32,691,376 downwards.
AGAATCCGTTTTTCGGGAAAGCAAGTGTATGCTTCACCGGGGAATGATAGCTTTGTAAGAAAAGCTTACCTATCGACATTATCGACTATCAGCATGGGGATAGACCTGTTTAATAATGCGAAGGTGAAAGATATGAAACTGTATTTCCGACTATCAGCATTGTGATAGACTTGTCAAGGTAAATACATTTCAAAGGTTCGGTTAACATTACCGACTATCAGCATGGTGATAGACATGTTTAATAATATAACCAGAACAAAAAGTTACCGACTACCAGCCTCGTGATAGTGGTTTTGAAGACATGATCAATTATCAGCCAAGTGACAAAATGATCCTGAAGATTTTGCTAGGGGAATTACTGGATATTCAGCCTTGTGAACAGTAATAAGACCCTGATCGTCAAATGATTTTCATGATTGATTTCTTTGAGAGGAAATTTTTGAAAGAAACATAAACTGCTCAGATGATGAGGCTATTGTTTATGGTTCTATTTTTCACGACTCTGTTTGAGGAATCGGAATTTGAATCTTTGGTAAAGACAGGGTTCTAACCAAAAATGAATTGGAAAGAGACAGTCAAACAAGACTTTGTACCCATGAGGAATGAACTCAACTGGGGATTTTCTCCTTTGTTTTGAGAGGAGAAACTAAAGCAACCTTCTTCCACGAGGAATGATCTCAGTGGGGAACTGGAGAAACAAAATGTTCTTTCTGCTTATGGGTGACAATCTATTGGAGAGATGACACGCCCATACCTGCTTCATTTTTTTCTTTTTTCTCTTTTTTTTTTTTTTTTTGGGATAGATATATCCTAAACAAGTGATTTCGAAGAAAACACTGAAAAATGCAAGAATGCATAAATGATGCAAATATGTATGAATGATGAATGTCATGAATGTAGCATGCATACTGACAATACTGACAGACAAAGAAGTATATACTGGAGAGGGACCGATGTCGCAATACAACCAGATACTCGGCAAATGTTCTTCAACACGGTGTAGATAACACAGGTGATGAATGGTGTTGCGTGTTTTCAACTTCTCTGGGGAAGATAAGCATCTCTTCTCATTGAGACGGAAGAATCTTTTCACTGGAGATGGAAAATCCTCTTCGTTACCGGGGATAAAAGACCTTCTTTAATGGGGATAGAAGAGCTTCTTCACTGGGGATAGAAGAGCTTCTTTACCTCGAGGGATAATTGCTTCAAGAATTCTTTTCTGGGACAAGAATACCGTTGTCTCATCATCTTCTTTTTGGGAAAACAAACAATTCTGAAGGATAATCTTTGGTTCATCCTATGGAGATAGTTGTTGATGTTCCTTCTATTGTTCACAACTCAAAGGAAAGTTTCGCTTTTATTTTGAAAAAGTGAAGTAAATTCATTTAAAACTTTTTTTCTTCTTTTTTTTTTCAAAAACGAATAACACAATTAAAGCGTCATTTTGAAACTGAAAGAAATTAAAGATTGCAAACAAATGGGCACAAGGCTCAAATTTATTTAATAGGATGGTAACCAGCTAAAGGCGTGATTCCATGGAGTATTTACAAAAGTAGGAAATGGTAATTATGCGGAAAAGGCTACATTGAAAGCAATAACCACTATTCCCTCTAATAACTTTGAGTTCCAACTGTGCTTGTCGCTTCAGATTGGCGATAATTTGATCGAAGATCCTTTGATGAAGTATAGACTCTTCAGGTGACGAAGTACGGACTGATGCAGTTACTTTGTCATTATTCCTTAATTTTTGCCTAGATTGCCCTTTCAGGTTTTCAATCTACCAGGATGATTTTTTTTCTGTTTATTGTCTCTAATTTTTGCCTGGACCGCCCTTTCAGGTTTTCAGTCCACCGAGACGCTCATTTTTGCCTAAGTCGCCCTTTGCGGGTTTTCGACTTACCGAGCTGTTCTTTTGTATTTTTTAGACAAAGTATTTCTTGACTGCATCAGCATTTACAGGATGTGGGAGTTCATCACCATCCATGGTTGTAAGAATCATGGCGCCGCCAGAAAATGTTCTTTTGACAACATACGGGCCTTCGTAATTAGGAGACCATTTGCCCCTAGAATCTGGTTGAAAAGACAAGATCTTTTTAAGCACGAGGTCGCCTTCTTGAAATTCACGAGGTCGAACCTTTTTGTTGAAAGCTTGTTTCATCCTTGCTTGGTATAACTGTCCATGGCATAGAGCAGTCATACGTTTTTCTTCGATTAAGTTCAATTGATCGTATCTGCTTTGACACCATTCAGCCTCTGATAACTTAGTTTCCATGAGGACTCTCATTGATGGGATTTCAACTTCTACGGGGAGCACAGCTTCCATGCCGTATACTAGAGAAAAGGGAGTTGCCCCTGTTGAAGTACGCACTGAAGTACGGTACCCATGTAAAGCAAATGGCAGCATTTCATGCCAGTCTTTGTAAGTGACGACCATTTTCTGGACGATCTTCTTAATGTTCTTGTTAGCAGCTTCAACGGCGCCGTTCATTTTTGGTCTGTAAGGAGAAGAGTTATGATGCTCAATCTTGAATTCCTCACACAATTCTTTCATCATTTTATTGTTCAAGTTTGAACCATTGTCAGTAATGATCTTGCTGGGAATACCATATCGGCAAATGATGTTGTTCTTGATAAACCTCACAACCACTTGTCTTGTAACATTGGCGTAAGATGCTGCTTCGACCCATTTGGTGAAGTAATCAATTGCTACTAAGATGAAACGATGACCGTTTGAAGCTTTCGGTTCGATCATTCCAATCATGTCGATACCCCACATGGAGAAAGGCCACGGAGATGAGAGAACGTTGAGTAGAGTTGGTGGTACATGGATCTTATCTGCATAGATCTGGCACTTGTGACATCTCTTCACGTGTTTGTAACAATCAGATTCCATTGTCAACCAATAGTATCCTGCCCTTAAGATCTTTTTGGACATTGCATGCCCATTTGAATGAGTTCCAAAGGACCCTTCATGCACTTCATGCATTAACATGTCTGCTTCGTGTCTGTCCACGCATCTGAGCAAAACCATGTCGAAATTTCTTTTGTATAGCACATCTCCGTTCAGGAAGAAACTGCCAGAAAGTCTCCTTAGAGTTTTCTTATCTTTGTTTGATGCCCCAAGCGGGTACTCTTGAGTTTGAAGGACGCGTTTGATGTCGTGGAACCACGGTTTAT